>NC_061832.1:12573973-12583973 GCF_019202785.1 Penaeus chinensis
AAAGAGCCCGATAAGTATATTTTCATTCTTTACAAGAGGCCGTTTAGAATATGTTATATGTATTGTAAATTATGAGAATATACAAACTGAGGGATCTCAGGTTTCGTTCTTTTACTTTTTGTTTTATTTCTTTTTAATCACTTTTACAGAAAGAAATATGGGACTTTAGGAAACAAATAGAAAAGAAAATGAATAATAAAGTTAAAATGAAAGGAATAAATAAAGACATGGAAAACACTTTATTAATAGAAATAAATGAAGTTATAAATACAACCAAAATTTACATACTTATGAAAGGGGTTCAGGATCGTGACAAGCGGGTTGTGCTGTATACCATTCCACAAAACAAACCCCTGTTCGAAGGTCTGAACGACCTGCAAATAAGAGGTACATTACAGCGCAAATACGGTAGAAATATATATTATACCGTATAATTATACCATCACCAAAAGGAATCATTCGCTATTCCCATTCATTCATTCGTTGTACACTTTGCTTATTTATTTATGTTTAGCTTATATATTTTACTGTCTAGCTTTTTCGACATACTTAACAGGCTTCTCATATAGATTCATAAACTGCTCTTGCTAAAATATGCTCAATAATTATCATTTACTATAGACAAAAAATAAATGAACTGTATTAACAAATGAACACAGTAAAATAAATCACAAATACTTGCAAGAAGCAACACAATATATATATATATATATATATATATATATATATATATATATGGGAAATGGGTTTGCCAGTTCTCTGCACATCACGGAATCCAGGCCAATTATTACTGTAATTCCACACAGCGCGTGGCAATATTCCAATTTAATTTTGATTTTCACATGAACAACCTTATTTTCTTAAATAAAATAGAACGTAGTGGCAGAATGTAACATCTTATACATATTTTTTCTTACAAATAAGATAGAAAACCATATCGAACAACCACCAAGAGCAAGCACCACCAACTGTCAAGAAAACGGGAATCCTTCTGCATAACCTAAAGTAGTTTACGTAATTGTCGCAATAAAGATATATATACATGAATATACATAAACACATGTAGAGAGAGTTATAAATTATAGTCCTTTTTTTTTTTTTTTTTTTTTTTTTTTTACTTAGATCATAATTAATCTAAAGATTATACAAGATATCAATACAGTAAATCTAAAAGAACATGAATTGTTATAGCTAACCTATTATCACATATCTTAAAGAAACTGTGTATTGATTGAATATCATTGTAATGGTGACAAGAAAATTAATACAAGAAGACCTTCAAAATCAGGACATCTTAATTCTCCATTAAATTCAAGAAAAATCTACTATAATGTAGACATACTTATAAAAAGACAGGAAAACATAGTTTTATAAAGAAAATGGAGTAAAAGGATATATCTATGTAAGATTAAGAACCTAAGCGTCATCAAGTGCAAAAGCCGGCAGAACAAAATGGTATCTTACAGGGCCGGATCCAAGGAGGTGGGGCGGGAAGGGTGTCCGCCCGCCCATTTTGGCAGAGGAATGATATATCCAAAATAACTTTTTGACGCCGGTCCAGGAAATTGAGATGAAAAAAAAAACTGGCCGCAATATATATATATATATATATATATATATATATATATATATATATAATGCATTTCGAGAAATTAAAACATGTTGAATTCCAAAGATAGTAATGAATGAATCATATTGTAAGATCACAAGATACTAACTATAAAAACTAAAAAGCTAGGCATCTATGTTCACGGTCTGAGCCTTGTGGAGGGAGCAGAGCGTCTGGGCGTTTGTAAAACAGGCAAAGACTTATTACAAAATACACGTGTGTGTATATACATATATCACACACACACATATATGTGATATATATATATATATATATATATATATATATATATATAATTATCGGGGGGTGGGAGGGGGTCACATGGCCGCATCCACCCTTAACTTTCAGGCACGGGGTCCCTCATGGCGAGTCTCCAGGCAGGCCCTCGGCCTATCTATAACTCCTCGTGACAGGACTGGTCGAGATCCTAGGTCGTCCCACGGGCCTTTCCACCCAGGGTTGTCTCTCGGAAAAAGACAACCTGATGGGCAGGGTCATCTACAGGGAAAAGAGCTAAGTGCCCATATAGTCTGAGTTGGCGATCCCGGATTATGTAAGTAACAGGTCCCATGCCAGCCTCACGGTGTAGCCGACAGTTGGACACATGATCCTGCTAACTTTAACCCAGGATCCGGTATAGGGACTTATTACAAAAGGCAACACGACGAGACTCCAAGGCACTTGATAGCGTCCAGGTTTCGCTTCCATACAACAAAATGGCACTCTCAAGGCCTTGAAGACACGTAGCTTGGTCCTTCTGCATGTGTACATATCCAAATGCTCTTGTTAATCAAGTTCATGGCTCCTACTGCCAGACCAATCCATCAACTGACTTGCTTGGTCTGACAGCCTAGAGAAATGGACTATGCTACCAATGTATGTAAAGTTCTCTGTGACTTTAACATCCTCACCACTAGCCTGTATCGACTGAACGAGTTTCTCTAACAGGTCCCCTGAATCTTGGTCTTGGTCCAAGTAACCTCTTCACCTCATTGCTAAATGCATCAAGATCTGCCACTAGTGATTTCTGAAACTCAGATTGGATAGCAACATCGTCGGCAAAGTCAAGTCTGTGACCTTGATATTGCCCAGTGTTGCTACACACTGACTTTGGATAGTAGCTCTGCTACTATCCATTATCTAGTCCATGCAGGTGTTGAAAAGTGTTGGTGCAAGGATACAGCCTTGCCTCACCCATGAATTAACAGCGAAGAAGTTCGACAGGCTCCCACCACGCTTTCAATACCAGTATTTAGGCTTGTTATTAAGCTAATAATCCGTGTTGGAGTTCCTTAACTCTCGGGATCTCCCATAGCGATTCTCGATGCATTAACGCCTTCTTGAGGACGATGTAGACTGCCAGCAACTCACGTCCGAACCCACGACGGCGCTTCACAATGACTCGAAGCACTAGGAGGTCACGGACCCGTTTCAGAAGAATATGGGCAGAAACCTTTTCTGGTATACTGAACAATGTAATGACACAGTAGTTGCTACTGTCTTATTGATCCCCTTCCAAAGAGGGATGTCTAGATCCCCTCAACAGGTCATGGGGAATGGAACCAGAGTACCAGATGACAGTTAAGACTATGTAAGCCTCATGTCATAGCTTCACCCCCAGCCTTTAGCAGTTCAGCAGGAATATTACAGGCCTGCTGCTTTCAGCTTAGGGATTGCCACCCTAACCTCAGTTAGGGTAGTAGGTTCATTGCTGATGGGTAAGTCTGGCACAGGTATTGTGATACCACTTGCATTCAAATCAACTGCTGGGGGGTCTACCTGGTATAGCTGCTCAAAACACCTAGCTCAACATTCATGAACCCCAACATGATCTGAGATGATCACTGAGCAGACTGCATTCATCTGCAAGGAGAGCTTACAGTTCAATTTTCTGAGGGATTGGTAGGCAGGGCGTAGAAATGGGTTTCAACATCCTCAGAAAAGTTACTGATAAACTGTTCCTTGTTCCTTCTCAGCAGTGTCTGAACCCTAAGCCCCAAGGAACAACGCAAGTCCTGACTGCCATTCAGCCGAGCCATGTGACACACTTCTGTGGCTCCAGTGTCTCTGGTGAGATGAAATTCTGCCTTGCCCTTGGGCATTCGCCAATGGACTCCTGAACTACTTCAAGTGCTTGAAGGACTCCCACAGAGCTACTGTGTTCTTTAGGTTTTTGAGTTCTGTGAGCTGATCAGAGACTCTTGTGGCGAACCTCCAGGCACACTCTTCCCCCCTCAATCTGTCCAAGTGAAGCACCCTAAAGTGGCCACTGGAGGTACGAGGAATTTGAAGTGTACCAGCCTATGGTCAATACCGCAGAACTCGGCACTCCAGTAAGCCCTGCAGTTCTGAAGGATCCTCCAGTGAGTATTGAGGAGAATGTGGTCGATATCCTTGGCCACAGTACCTGTATCACTATACCACAATAGTCCAGCAATGCAGGTTGGAGCTCTGATACAACGAACCAGAAATCCTCAGTCTCTGGGACCTAGCAAAGTCCCGGAGAAGGAGAATGTTCTCGCTGCCGAGATCTGCTCCCGAGCCATGGGTACTGACAAATATCTCGTAGCCAGGTTGATCACAGTGGGATACCACATTGCAGTCACCCAGAACAATGCAAATGATTTGCAGAGGATAATTGTTGCCCACAGATGTGAGTTTGGCATAAAATGCCATGATAGGATACCGCATTAAAATTTCCCAGAACAATGCAAACAATAACATATGAAGAAATTCCTTCAAAGTAATACCTGTTCATGATACTCCCTCATTTTCTATACATTCCGCTGTTCCCACAGTATCACCTGATGTGAACAAAAAATGCCAGATGCGTTCGCAGCATTCTCTGTATATTTCACATTTCATATCGACTTAATTATGCCTCTGACATAGGTAAGTCGTGTAAAGTCTACAGGGTCCTTCGCCGAATTTCACTCTCTGTATCGCAGTATATACCGTGACCTCATACGAAGAGGTCATTTGGTGCCCGTGCTCTGGTGCCCTTGTCCCTTATACACAAAGCTCTGGTATCGTATACGAAGTTTTGGTGCTCATATAACGGGAAGTCAAGAGTAGTGTTGTGATAATAGCTTGTAAAGGAATTTGAAATAATTCCCCTACCGAGTGCCAAGTAATGTTGTGGTAACCATAAGAGCTGAGTGCCCCGTTATCCCGAGCGTTATATATCACTTGTCAAAAGTCAGGCGAGCTTGACGGGCCAGGCGCTGCGGTCACCCTCACGATGGGGGGAAACCGCAATGTAAACACTGTCCCACACCTGTGGCTGAAGAGTGCGCTTCAGTCTGTAGTTCAGTGGATGGCTGAATCCATTGCCATGCAATGGGCATGTGCTGAAGGTGATCCCGACGCCTAGGTGGGTGACGCTGACGAAGGAAGTGACAGCTTCACACTAGTGATGTCAAAAGCTAAAAAAAAAAAAAAAAAAAAAAAAAATCCCGTCCTCGGCAACGACTCTCTGGCCTGGAGGATACCTCCCTTGACCTTGTGCGAGGAGACTCTCCATATGTGTATGCCGCTCATCTCAGCAGAACTATGTTGACAACCTTATTAGAGGATCGATTTGAGTTATTATCTTCAAACTAAGTAATGAACCAAAGAAATAAGAAAAATATGACGAATACCTTGTGACACACTACAACAAGGATCTCAGTCTTGAAAATGTGTATGCACTCGACGGAGTTCACAAGGCCATAAGAGTGCACAAGGATGGGCAACCACTCAAGTACATGCCCGCCAGCCACGTGCGGCCATGGAGGGTACCCCCTGTCATCTGCTATAACTGCATGGGAAATGGTCATGTAGCTAAGTACTGCAAGGGCAAGGCACGCTGTGCAGCATGTGGTGAACAACCTACTGGCAGTGCTGCAGGTGGAGAGAGTACTGCAGATGCACCAGCCTTTGTCCCATCATGCTTCAGATGCGGGATGACAGGTGTGGCTGCCTGGCACTGGGGGTGCACGGCCCTCCCTCCCCTGGCCCCTCCCCCCCTACCCCCTGTGGTCCCAGCACCGACCGCGAGTGACCAGCGCGGCCCTCCCAACCCAACCGGCGGCCTGTGTGCTGGGGATGCACCCGACTGTGCCCTGTGTGACGTCACCAGCCAAAGGGATTCCCCGCGGCTGCCGGCGAGTGGGGGTGCAGAGGTCACCGAACTACGCGACACGGTTGCGCAACTAGAGGAGAAGGTGAACAAGGTGATGTTGATCCTCATAGAGGATGTCTCGGGCCTCAAAGCTGCCATATTCTCTGAATTACAGACCACGCCCCCCCCCCCCCCTCCCTCCCCAGGCGCCAGCCGAAGCAGCCTCAGGCAGGGATGACCGCAGGCCAGGCGGGGGAATCACCCACACAACCATGTGACAGAAATGACGTCACGCCAGCTGTCCAAGGCGACATAAATATGTTTGAACTTTTTAAGGAAATAATAACAAAAACTTAATTAATGAAATAACGACGCTAAGACGGGACATGGAAAAAAAAATAAAAGTGACAGTCATTGTCGTGATACTGTTGCTACCATTGGTACTAAAAGAATCGATGTCAGACCGCCAGTGCTGATAACCAGAGTGGGTGTGTCAGTGCTGACAGCCGCCACGAACAATATCGGGATCCCCTGACAACGAGTCCAGTGACGCCACCAGCCCTCCTGGTGCATCTGACACAGCAACCGAAGGGACTGTGCTCAGAAGTGGAACAAAGTTAAGACCGAATGTTTGAAATGGTTAAAAGTACTTTTAAGTTTACGACTACCATCTGTAATGAAATCCATATTTATATTTATATGCTTCTTATGTGAATCTATAATTCGTAATATTAGATATAACAGCATGAAGTACAGATTGCCTAATAAAGCACTATTCACATGTGGATAAATCAAATCAAATTTATATCATGGAATATGCCTAGTATTAAGCCTAGGCTGAATGATCTAGAGTTTTGCGTCTGTAAATATAATATTGATGATGTTTGCGTGCAAGAACCGTTTACTGCTGCTGCTAAGATGAAAATAGTGTGTGTGTGTGTGTGTGTGTGTGTGTGTGTGTGTGTGTGTGTGTGTTTGTGTGTGTGGATATGTGCTATGGGTACATGTGTGTGTCGTGTGCGCGTGAGCACGTATATGTGTACGTGTATATGTGGATGAGTGGGTGTATGTGCATTGTGCATATGGGCGTGTGGGTATACGAGCGTGTGTGTAGTTACGTGTATGCACACGTTCATCTGGGTATTTGTATAAGTTACTTTGCACATTTAGATAAAAAGACTAAATCATGATACTTAAAAATGACTATATTCATGATGAGAGGACACATTGTTTGGGCCATTACTGCCGAATCTTATATCCTTTGAACTTCTGAATGCTCTCTCTCTCAGCACTTTTATTTATTGGAAATAAACATAAGGGACATAGGGAAAACACGGAAAAAATAATAATAAGGGTGAGACCTGGTGTTTTACTGGGGGAGTGACAGCGTACATATACACAAACCAATATAATCATCTTTATCTTTTTATATCAGATCACAGATCACTGTTATAATTCATTGTCGTAGGGAGTCCGTTACAAAGTTCAAAAATTAAATAAACACAAAAATACAAAAGACGACAGCGTGCCTTCCTGGCGAACCGCAGTCTGCCTTCTCTTTATCTCTGGTGTGTCTGCGCCGGGCTTCCCCCAGGTACGCATTTTCACCTTCGCGGCAATTTGCTACACAATGCGATAGTTTTCCTTCTGTGCAGCTATTTGTGCTTTATTTCCGGGTCTTTAAAATAGTAAAATTGTTTATCTCTCAACTTGTAAAGTGGTTCCTTATCATGATGTCCTGCGCAGGTATTTTCGTCAGCATTTGGTTCTCACACCTTATGTAGTGCTGCCGTTTCGCCTCGACGTTTTTAATGATTCTTTGGTTGCAATTTCTCCTGCGTGCATATTTCATTGTAAATCTGATCACGACAATGTGCTAATTTCCAGGTTTCTATCGTGTGATAGTTTCCCGATTTCTAATGTGTGATGTTTCTCGGTTTCTATCATATGATGGTTTCCTGTTTCTATTGTGTTGGTTTCACGGTTTCTATCATGTGATTTATCGGTTTCTTTCATGTAATGGTTTCCTGTTTCTATCATTTAATGATTTCCCGGTTTCTAAAATGAGAAGGCTTCTCGATTTCTATCACGTATAGGATTTCCGGTTTTAAAATGTGATTCTTTCCCGTTTTCTAACGGGTGACGGTTTCTCGGTTTCAAGCCTGTGATGCTTTCCCAATTTTTGTCATGTAATGGTTTCCCGGTTTCTATTCCATGATGGTTCCTCAATTTCTAACACGGGATGGTTTCCCGATTTTTAACATATGATGGTTTCCTGGTTTCTATCATGTGATGGTTTCCCGGTTTGTAACATGTGATGGTTTACTGGTTTCTATCATGTGATGGTGTTCCGATTTCTATCCCTTGATGGTATCCCATGTGATGGTCACCCAGATTTTATCATGTGAAGGTTTCCCGGTTTCTAGCATGTGATGGTTTCCTAGTTTTTATCATGTAATGGTTTCCCAAGTTGTGAATCCTGTTCAATACTAGTTTGATATACTGTGTGTATTATTCAACATTGTTTGGATGAGTTGTGTATGTTCAGTATTGCTTTGATATAGTGTGCATTTCATTCAGTATCATTTTAATGCATTATGCATTGGGCATATGTATAATGTTCGGTATTTCTTTAATGATTATTCATGTTATTTATTATGGCTTTATTATATTATATTATATCCCTATAGTGATCCCTCTCCAGCGTCCAGCCGTGACTGAGCTCAGGGGAGCCCATGACTGATATTCAATTCCTGCAAACTCGAAATAGCCGCACTGACCCTCTCGACTGTTCGGATTGCCCCAGGGACCTCATCAGACGTCATCAAAGTTCCGGGTGCAAAAATCTGAGCAGTCGAGAGGGTGGGTCACCAGCTCCATGCACCCTCTTCTATTTTTTTCATATTACCGCCATGTAACATATCCCAGGCGATAAGCAGGTACTTTGGCAGTACATTGAAAATTGCCAGCACATCCGGTGGAAAGATACATGACAGAAAGCAGCCTGCATATGCATATCGCATACCCTGCAGCATTTGCAATAAGGCATACTTTATTAAAAGGGGACATAGGTTCCCTACAAGGATCAGCGAACATCGAGAGGACGTCCATCACTAAAGGACTTCCAAAGCCATTGTGGTGCACGTAGATGAAACTGGACACCTACCGAACAGGAAGGAAGCAGAGGTAATCCATGGAGAATTAAGAAACATTATTGCGACGGAGAAAAATGTATACACTGCATCAGGCAAGGTCGCGGCAGCAATTATGCGGATAACGATTGGGAGGTCACGGTCATAATGTGATTAGTCACCTCACGTCTATATATATATTTGCTTTATAGTTTCTCTGATGACGAACACTGAATCGAAACCGGTCAAATACATCTTTCGTAAAGTTATTCATTCTTATTCATACCTTTTCTACATTTGTCAACATGAATACGGTTCACGATGTCATTTGTCACTAACCAGGTGTCTACCTTCGTTTTTTACGTAACCCTGGGTTTAGTGCATGACTGTAATGATGAATTTTAGGTACATCTTAAACGTTCATGAACACCCATGGCCGATAGACTAAGAGGGAGAGACAAAGAAAGGAAGATAGGGATATATATATTTAGAGAAAGAAAGAAGAAAATGTGAATAAAAATACCGCATGCTTTGAAGCGTCAAATAAATGACGTTCAGCACTTGTGCGCTTTGCTCATATTCACTCTGTGTGGAAAGCAATACACAGCTCCTTTGGTTTCGGTCATACATGCTAGGAAAGGAAATGTAAGAGAGGTATGACAATGGGAAGAGAGAGACTAGACAGGAAGAGGAGGGGAACATACGTAAATATAGAAGGAAGGCAAGCAGATGAAGAGGGCAGAGAGACAATGAACGAGAAAAAGACGATGAAAGGGAAAGAGACAGTGAGAGACGGAGAAAAGATGAAGCAACTAGAACAGGAATTTAGTTTTTTTTTTTTTCATTTATCAAGGTGGCCTTACGAATAATGATAGGTCATATTGCTTGTATATTACGTTCGTTTAATGAATGTAGAGAAAACATGGACTAAATTTGTACTTGCCCTTTCCCTTTCTCTCTCTCAATCTCTCTCTTTCTCTCTCTCTGTCATGCATATATAGTATAATATCTATGCAGAATACCTAACAAATAAGGAAAAGGGAAAATAAATTTCAGTCTTTTTTTAAACTGTATGCTATTACTCCAGAAGACTGAAGTGGATCACGAGAAACAATAACGTTTCCACTCTAAAGGGTCTGCCTCACCCCTCGTGAAAAG
>NC_061832.1:12588973-12591473 GCF_019202785.1 Penaeus chinensis
ATCCCCAGCACTGGGCCTTAGTTCCCGTCTCCTAACCCCCAACCCCCTCCACGTCTTTGTCTCTGAATTTGAGGTCTCTACACAATGTTCAAAATTGCCTTGGAATCATATTCCACGTTACTGCCAACTTGAAGTCAATTCATCTTGGTGTAAAATGGGGGGATAGTTGACAGTATAAATATCTAAGTAGGACACGCACGCGCACTTGTATATTATTGTTCTATGTCAGTCCTATTCTATTATTATCATTATTATTATTATTATTATTATTCTCATTATTATCATCTTTATTATTATCATCATTCTTCTTATTATTATTATCATCATTCTTCTTCTTATTATTATTATTAAAATCAATATCAATATTACTGTTATTATCATTATCCTTTTTATTATAATTTTAATGTTAGTAATATTAGTAAAATTTTCATTATTATCATTATATTATAATTATTATTCTTCGAGTCAAGTATGCTGCATCGGAGGAATTAGACCATTAGTTTCTACACATTTATTATTGCCACGACCATCCGAGGGGGGCGACTCAGAAGGGAGTAGGAGGGGAAAGGGAAAGGAAGGGGGGAGAAAGACAGGCGAGGGAGAAAGGACGGGAGAGGGAGCTTCAAGAGAAAAGGGCGATGGTCAGGGGAAGCGGAGGAGACTAAAAGGAAACGTGGATGGGCAAGACAAAGGGCTGAGAGAAAGGAGGAGCTGGGAGTGGTACGGAAGGGGGTGAGGGGCCAAAAGGAAGCGGAGGAGACTAAAAGGAAACGTGGATGGGCAAGACAAAGGGCTGAGAGAAAGGAGGAGCTGGGAGTGGTACGGAAGGGGGTAAGGGGCCAAAAGGAAGCGGAGGAACTGAAGGAATAAGAAGAGGAAAGTTGGAGGGGCAGATGACGGCTTAAAGGAGGAAGGAGGAGTGGATTTCAGGAAGTTTTGGGAGTGAGGGGGGGGGGGGGGGCTGAACGAGAAAGGGAACTCAGAATTGAGTTCGCTAGATATTAATTTGATTATTATCGTTATTATTACTAAAATCAGTCCCATGTTAAGGTTCCATTTGTTATTAATAATTATCAACATTATTAGTAGTAGTAGTAGTAGTAATAGTAGTAGTAGTAATATTATCACTATTGTCCTTGTAATAATAAAGATGTTTATTGGTATTATTGATACTGTCATTACTATAATATCATTGTAATTATTTACAGTTTTATTATTATGATTTATATTATTACAACTACTATTATAATTATTACTTATACTAATATTATCATCATCCATACTATAACTATTATTCATACCATTATTATTATAATTTATACTATTATTATTATCATTGTTATCATTATTTTTATTATCATTACTATTATCATTGCTTTTATTATATTACTACTGCTACTATTACTATTATTATTTTCATATTGCTATTACTATTACTTTTACCATTTTATTATATTACTGCTACTACTACTATTACTATTATTACTATAATTATAATTATTATTATCACTAATATTTTTATCATTACCATTATTATAAATGTTATTATCATTACTATTGTTGTTTTACCATTATCATAGTTGTAACTATTATCATTATTTCTGTGGTTATTATTATTATTAATATCATAACTAATTTCATTCATATCATTATCACTATCATCATTATGAATAGCATTACCATTATCAATATAATCCCTTTTATCATTTTCTAGTCACTGGTATCATCATCATCATTGTCGAAATAATTTCCATTTTTGTTATTATCATTATAGCCCTCCTATTATCATTGTTATTTTCATTACTATTGTCATTATTATTATTAATTTCATCATTTTTATTATTTACTCTTTTTATTAATATTACTTTTTAAAAAATGAAAATTTTTTCTTTACGACTTTTTTAAAATTTTTTTATCATTTTAACATCAACATTATTATCGCCCCAGTCCAAAGGCGGAGACAAGAGCAAGGAAGTCGGTCCTGCCGAGCGGAATGGCATTCCACATCTGGGCTTTCGCCAGAAAGGACTCTTTTGAAAACTGTACTTTTCTGAATCTTATAAATGAAAGGAATCGGGCAACTGAGGCCATTGGAAATGTTTCCCCTTGTAGAAATTCAGTAATGATTTTATCTAACGATTTAAGGTGAAATTCTGGGGGTTTAATGTTTTAGCAAAATAAAAAAAAAAAATGAGTAAATAAACCCCAAAAATTGGTATGTTTTAGTTGGGAAAAATATTAAAAAAAATTTTGCTTTTTGTTTTAAAATAAAAAATGATTAAATTGGGAGGGGTAGGGTAGAGGAAAAAAGCAAATTAGGTTTATATCTAAATTTTGAAAAAATTATATATATAAGTTGTTTAAAAATATTTTTTGGAAAAAAATTTTTTTAAAGTTGAAAATAATTTTTTTTTTGTTGAATTTTTTTATAAATTTGGGAAATATATGATGTATGAATGGAAATAAATTATATAAATTTATGTAAATGAGATATTTGGAT
>NC_061832.1:12596473-12601473 GCF_019202785.1 Penaeus chinensis
TTTCAGTATACGTGTATCGGCACTACGCAAACCACCACGTCGAAGTGCCATATCGCCACTGACGAGATCGTCACCACAATATAGGCGAGCGAGTAATGTGCATTATTAAGGTAGCACAAGTTTATATGGAAATGCATAGTGACTGGGAATCTTTACGGAAGTCCCCAGGAATCATATGCAATGACCTAAGTTACCCAATGTTTAATTCTGCCATAATGTCGGATAAACCGAAATGCCCTTCCGTGGGTCATGTGGGTCACAGCAAGGCCGGCTGAGGCCGCCGCACCTCATCCCAGCGCCGGAAATGGTATTATACTTTAATAAAAAATTGCGAATAGTAGATATTTTTTGATTTGTCTAATATTTTGCATGTCGTCATTTAAGCATAGTAGGCGCCTGTTTAGCAACTTGCTGAAGTATTCTGAAAAAGTCGGATTTATTGAAACACCCTTAATTGTATATGTATGTGTAGGTATATCCGTACACTTTACCGCGCGTAGCCGTCCCCCGCCCCCTGTCCCCCTGTCCCGCCTACAGCAGTCCCGCGAGATCCCCCGACCCCCCCCCCCCCACCTTCGAGGCCCTCGGACTGGCCGTTGCCCGTCCTTTGGCGCTGGCTGTTGTGCCACTGAAAGGTGTGAAGTGTACCGTAGAATAAGTAAATAAATGAATGAATAAGTAAGTAAATATATAATAAACAAATGTATAACACTGTTATGTTTGTTAGCATACCATTATGACAAAACAAAACAAAAATAGTCGAAATTTCTAGTCTTTGATAAGGCTTCGCTTATTAATCGTGTATATTATTCCAGGAATAAATATAGGTCGAGCATTCTACTATGCTTGTGTCTCCCAAGGCACAATTTAGTTTTACGGATATGCAAGAATCATACCCAGAATATATATGATATGATATGGCACATTACATTTATTAAGAATGATAAGCACAAGAATTATTGTAATCCCATATTTCAGCATTCATAAAGATCAGAAGATAAAGAGTCTTTGGAAATTGTTTGGAGAAGGTGAGACTAAGGGAATGCGATCGATTGGAAGTTTTAAATCAGAAAGGCCAGCTATCAATACCTTTAAGAATGCATGCTGGTAAATCTCGAACATCTGCGTCGTAAACAGGTCCCCAAAAGGATCGTTCAAGTCACGCTTATTCACAAAAAGGTGAGGTCTGACCCGCGGCGACCGTTCACCACTTCGCGCGAAACAGACAGCGGAAAGCTGCAGGAGTGCTCTTTCCAGCCCGGAGAGGGTTGGGAAAATCGCTTAGCTATTAAGAGAATGGCCCGTAACAGGAATTTATTTGCTCCCGCGCGCATGCACACACACACACACACGCATATATATATATATATATATATATATATATATATATATATATATATATATATATATATATATATATATATAGCGTGTGTGTATGTGTGTGTGTGTGTATGTGCATATGTTTATGTGTTTGTGTTTGTGTCTGTGTGATAGTATATATGTATATATATTTACATATATATACAAATATATACACATACATAGGTACGTATATATGGATATATAGATACGTATATATGAATACATTTATACATATATATAGATACGTATATATGAATACATTTATACATATATATAGATACGTATATATGAATACATTTATACATATATATAGATACGTATATATGAATACATTTATACATATATATAGATACGTATATATGAATACATTTATACATATATATAGATACGTATATATGGATACATATATATACACATATATATAGATGCGTATATACGGATACATATATATATATATACGTATATATAGATACATATATATACATATACAATAATACAAATATATACATATACAATAATACAAATATATACATATACAATAATACAAATATATACATATACAATAATACAAATATATACATATACAATAATACAAATATATACATATACAATAATACATATATATATATAGATATATATATATTATATATTATGTAGATATAATGCATATATAACCATACATAGTTATATACATGTACACATATATACATATATATATACATGTATACATATATATATACATGTATACATATATACATATATATATACATGTATACATATATACATGCATACATATATATACGTGTATACATATATACATGTATACATATATACAAATATACATATATATACATGTATACACATATATACATGTATACATATATACATATATATACATGTATACATATATACATGCATACATATATATACATGCATACATATATATACATGCATACATATATATATACATGTATACATATATACGTGTATACATATATACATGTATACATATATAGATATACATATGCATATATACATATGCATATATACATTTACATATATATACATATATGCATATACATATATAAATGCATACATATACATGCATACATATATACATGCATACATATATAAATGCATACATATATATATATATATACATGCGTACATATATATACATGCTCACATATATACACATGCATACATATATACATGCATACATATATATACATGCATACATATATATACATGCATACATATATATACATGCATACATATATATATACATACGCACATATATACACATGCATACATATATATACATGCATACATATATATATATATACACATGCATAAACATATACATGCATACATATATATATATATATACATTAAACATATATACATATACATATGCATATACATATATACATTTACATATATACATATACATATAGGTATATACATATTTACATGTATACATTTACATATATACATATACATATATGCATATACATATATACATATACATATATACATATAGGCATATACATATATACATGTATACATTTACATATATACATATACATATATGCATATACAAATATACATATACATATATACATTTACATACATACATGTATACATTTACACACATACATGTATACATTTACATACATACATGTATAGATTTACATACATACATGTATACATTTACATACATACATGTATACATTTACATACATACATGTATACATTTACATACATATATGTATACATTTACATACATAAATGTGTACATTTACATACATACATGTATACATTTACATATATACTTATGCATATACTTATACATATAATTATACATATACTTGTACATATACTTATACATATACTTATACATATACTTATACATATACTTATACATATACTTATACATATACATATATATATACATATACATTTACATTTACATATACATATACATATACATATACATATACATATACATATACATATACATATACATATACATATACATATACATATACATATACATATATATTGTATACGTATATTGTATATATAAATAATATCGCAAGAGGAACCACAGTGGGAAGTGGGCGTGGCTGTTGAGTGCGGGCGGCGCCCAGGTGTGAAAATCAACTCTTTGTCTTAGGGAAATGGAGGCTACGCGAAGGTGGTGGAAAACGATATATGGTACACGCGTATACGTGTATATGTGTGTATATACACACACATATTTGTAAATATATACATATATATACATATATGTGCATGTATCTACATACATATATATATACATATATGTGCATGTATCTACATACATATATATACATATATGTGCATGTATCTACATACATATATATATACATATATGTGCATGTATCTACATACATATATATACATATATGTGCATGTATCTACATACATATATTTACATATATGTGCATGTATCTACATACATATATATACATATATGTGCATGTATCTACATACATATATATACATATATGTGCATGTATCTACATACATATATATACATATATGTGCATGTATCTACATACATATATATACATATATGTGCATGTATCTACATACATATATATAAACATATATGTGCATGTATCTACATACATATATACGTATATATATGAACATATATTTACATACATATATACATGTAAATATGAACATATATTTACATACATACATGTATATATGTACATATATTTACATACATATATACATGTATATATGTATACATGTATATATGTATACATGTATATATGTACATATATTAACATATATATACATATATTATATATTATATATTACGTGTATTATGTATTATATATATTATGTATTATATATACATATATACATATATATATATACATATGTATTTACATATGTATACATAGATATTTACATATATATACATAGATATTTACATATATATACATAGATATTTACATATATATGTACATATATATATTTACATATATATACATATACATATATATGCATATATATTTTCATATATATATACATATATATTTACATATATATATATATATATATATATATATATATATATATACATATATATTTACATATATATACATATATATTTACATATATATACATATATATTTACATATATATACATATATATTTACATATGCATATATATATATATATATTTATATATATATATATATACACATATATCTACATACACAAATACACACACACACACACACACAGACATATATATTTATATATGTATATATATACATATACATATATATATGTATGTATATACACATATGTATATATATCTATCACACACACACACACACAGACACACATACAAATATATATATTTATATATATATATATATATATATATAAATATATATATATATATATATATATTTATATATATACATACATACACATACGCATATATATGTGTGTGGGTGTATGTATATTCATATATATATATGTATATATAATATATATGATACATAGTGTATATATATACAATATATAATACATAGTGTATATATATAATATATATATAATACATTGTGTATATAAATATATAATAT
>NC_061832.1:12611275-12621275 GCF_019202785.1 Penaeus chinensis
CTCTTCCCCCCTCTTTCCCCCTTTTTTCTTTTTCCCCTTTCCCCTCTTTCCTTTCTCTTTCTTTTTATTTTCTCTTTCCTCTTTCTTCCCTCTCTCTCTCTCTCTCTCTCCTCCTCTCTCTCACACTCTCTCGCTCACTCTCTCCTCCTCTCTCTCTCTCCTCTCTCTTCTCTCTCACTCTCTCTCTTTCTTTCTCTCTCTTTCTCTCTCTTTCTCTCTCTTCCTCTTCCATCTTCTCTCTCTCTCTCTCTCTCTCTCTCTCTCCTCTCTCCCTCCTCTCTCTCACTCTCTCTCTCTCTTTCTCTCTCTGTCTGTCTCTTTCTCTCTCTGTCTCAGTCTGTCCTCTCTCTCTCCTCTCATCTCTCTCTCATCTGTTCCTCCCCACTCATCACTCTCTACGTCTCTCCTCCCTCTCCTCTCTCTCTCTTCTCTCTCCTCTCTCTCTCTCCCTCTTCCTCTCTCTCTCTCTTTCTTCTCTCCCACGCAGAAACATGTGTTGCACAGATGTGTGTAAGTATGCACACATATGTGCATACACAAGTACACAAACACACATTTACGGACACACAATTACATACACGCATAAACATACACACACACACACACACACACACACACACACACATACACACACTCACTCACACATACACAAACACACAAATATAAACGAACAAACATACACAAATTCATACACACATTCACACCCCACACAGACGCACGCACATGTATACACACACATTCACAAACACTCACTCACGCAGGTACCCCCCCCCCCCCCCCCCAAAAAAAAAAAAAAAAATGCAGAAATCTTGTACAACTTCAAAAAATAACACGTTATGAGGTTATGACGATTTCTTACATACTTTAGTTAGAAAATAAAAAAAAAAATTACAGTTCACCAACGTTCAATACAAGAAAAATTGACATGAAAATTATATGAGGCAAGTGACATGAATATGACTTTTACAATGTTTTTCTCTTACACTCACACGTGTACGAACAAACAAACACTCACAAACATAAACAAGCAAAGACAAACAAACAAACACTCACACTCACAAAGACAAACAAACAAACACTCACACTCACAATGACAAACACACTCATAAACATAACCACACAAACACTCACACTCACAAACATAAACTCACAAACAACACACACACAAACAAACACAAACACACACACAAACAAACACAATCACACCTTGACACATCACCCTCCCTTCCGCTTCATACCCATCCTTCCCCCCCCCCCCCCACCTCCTTCCCCCCACAAACAAACAAACAGACACAAACAGCTTTTATATCCCCTTATTACTAACCGCTTTCCCCTCTGCCTGCAGGATGGCCGAACTCCACTTCATTACTGCGCTGCAAGCAAATTCCCGGACGACATGTACAATATACTGTGCGAATCCGTGGCCGACACTCAGGTATGTTTTTGTGTGTGTGAAATTTTGGATTTGTGTTCAAGTGTCTGTGTGAAATTTGGATTTTGTTTTCGAGTGTCTGTGTGAAATTTGGATTTTGTTTTCAAGCGTCTGTGTGAAATTCGAATTTGTTTTCAAGTGTCTGTGTGAAATTTGGATTTTGTTTTCGAGCGTCTGTGTATAATTCGAATTTGTTTTCAAGTGTCTGTGTGAAATTCGAATTTGTTTTCAAGTGTCTGTGTGAAATTTGAATTTGTCTTCAAGTGTCTGTGTGAAATTCGAATTTGTCTTCAAGTGTCTGTGTGAAATTCGAATTTGTTTTTCAAGTGTCTGTGTGAAATTTGAATTTGTCTTCAAGTGTCTGTGTGAAATTCGAATTTCTTTTCAAGTGTCTGTGTGAAATTCGAATTTCTTTTCAAGTGTCAGTGTGAAATTTGAATTTGTCTTCAAGTGTCTTTGTGAAATTCGAATTTGTCTTCAAGTGTCTGTGTGAAATTCGAATTTGTCTTCAAGTGTCTTTGTGAAATTCGAATTTGTCTTCAAGTGTCTTTGTGAAATTCGAATTTGTCTTCAAGTGTCTGTGTGAAATTCGAATTTGTTTTCAATTGTTTGTGTGAAATTCGAATTTGTTTTCAAGTGTCTGTGTGAAATTCGAATTTGTTTTCAATTGTCTGTGTGAAATTCGAATTTGTTTTCAAGTGTCTGTGTGAAATTCGATTTTTTTTTCAATTGTCTGTGTGAAATTCGAATGTGTTTTCAAGAGTCTGTGTGAAATTCGAATTTGTCTTCAAGTGTCTGTGTGAAATTCGAATCTATTTTCAAGTATCTGTGTGAAATTCGAATTATTTTTCAAGTGTCTGTGTGAAATTTGGATTTGTTTTCAAGTGTCTGTGTGAAATTTTGGATTTGTTTCCAAGTGTCTGTGTGAAATTCGAATTTGTCTTCAAGTGTCTGTGTGAAATTTGAATTTGTCTTCAACTGTCTGTGTGAAATTCGAATTTGTCTTCAAATTTGTCTTCAAGTGTCTGTGTGAAATTCGAATTTGACTTCAAGTGTCTGTGTGTAATTCGAATTTGTCTTCAAGTGTCTGTGCGAAATTTGGATTTGTCTTGAAGTGTCTGCGTGAAATTTGAATTTGTCTCTAAGTGTCTGTGTGAAATTCGAATTTGTCTTCAAGTGTCTGTGTGTAATTCGAATTTGTCTTCAAGTGTCTGTGTGAAATTCGAATTTGTCTTTAAGTGTGAAATGTGGATTTGTCTTCGTGTGTGTTATGTGGATTTGTCTTCAAGTGTGAAATGTGGATTTGACTTCAAGTGTCTTAGTGAAATTTGAATTCGTCCCCACATTTGTTTTTGTCTGTTCATTTTACTGTCTTTGTTTTTATTACTGTCCCATTGTTTTTGTATCCGAGGCTGTTCTCTTGGTTTCTCTGTCTTTATCTATCTGTCTGTCTCTGTCTGTCCGTCTCTCTCTCTCTCTCTCCTCTCTCTCTCATCTCTTCTCTCTCTCTCTCTCACTCTCTCTCTCCTCTCTCCCTCTCTCTCCCTCTCCCTCTCCCTCTCTCTTTCTCTCTCAAAATTTCTCTCCCCCCCCTCTCTCTCTCTGTTTTTAATTGTTTGCAATTGTTTCTAGACTCATATTTTTGTGTTTATTTATCATATTCCTTTTAAGGATTTTAGAATAGCGAGGACAATTACAAGTCATTTTGACATGGAAGAAGCAGGTAAATAAATATTCCCGGAGCGCCATTTTGTTATTTGATGCGACGTCACATTACGTCATTCGTATTTTTGATGACGTCATCCGGTCTTGTGTCAAGATCAGTTCTTCCTGTTTTTTTTTTTTCTTTCTTCTCTTTCTTTGTTTATTAAGTTGAGGCGCGTTATTATCGAAATAGATCTTAGGTAATTGCTGAATCAATCAGTAATTAGTTAGTTAATTGGTAATATGATTTTCCGATCATTTCAGTAAGTTATCATGCATAAGTGTGTGTTCCTTATCAATCTCTTTTTTCTATTTTTATTTTATATCATAGTATTTTTCTTTCTAGTAAATAGGGGATCATGTGTACGTAAACCTGTACGTGTATGTATGTACGTATGTGCGTCTGAGTATGTGTGTGTAAATGTTTCTTCTATTATTGTTATTATTATCATATTTGTTGTTTTTACTATCACGATAAGTGTAATGATTTATTATTGTTATTATTATTATAATCATCATCGCTACCCACACCTTCACCCCCCCCCCCCTATACCCTATCACCCCCCCCCTCCACCCCCTCAATACCCTCCTCCCTTCATTTACATTTCTCTCCCCCCTCCTCCTCCTCACCCCTCACCTTCAACCCCAACCCCTCATCCCCTCTACCCACCCCCATCCTCACCCCAACCCCTCATCCTCTTCCCATCCCCACCCCTCACCCCCCCCCATCTTCACCCCTCCATCACCCTCCATCACCCTCTTCACCCCTACAACCCCCCAACCCTCATCCTCCACCCACACCCAATCCTCACCCCTCCATCACCCTCCCCCCTCTCCCCATCACCCCCTCTTTCCCCACCCCCATCCTCACCCCACCCCCCTTTTTTTCCCCCCCATCTCCCATCCTCCCCCCTCACCCATCACCCATCCTCCCCCCTCCATCACCCACCCCCACCCCCCATCACCCATCCTCCCCCCTCATCCTCACCCTCCTCCCTCACCCCATCACCCTCACCCACCCCCACCCCCATCACCCCACACCCCCATCCCTCCTCTTTCCCCACCCCCATCACCCCATCCTCCCCCCCTCACCCCATCACCCCCTCCCCCCTCCATCACCCTCACCCCCTTCTCATCCACCTCCCACCTCCCTCTCCCTCTCCAGGTGGAAGACAACAAAGGCAGGACCGCGGCTGACTACATGTCCAACCCGTCAGCCATCAGCGTCGTCAACCGCCTCGCAACCAAGAAGGGGAGCGGGGGTTCAAAGGGCAAGAGGCGCACCCCGCCCAAGAGGAACTCGCCGGGGAGTAAGAGCAGGACGCCACCGAAGAGGGACGGTGAGATGGGGTTGATTGTGGGGTTGTTTGTGGGGTTGTGTGTGTGGTTTAGGGGTTGATTGTGGGGTTGTTTAGGTTGATTGTGTGGTTGTTTGGGTTTATTGTGTGGTTGATTTTATGCTTGTTTGTGTGGTTGATTTTATGCTTGTTTGTGTGGTTTATGGGGTTGATTGCGTGGTTGGTTGATTGTGTGCTTGTGTGTGTGGTTTGGGGGTTGATTGTGTGGTTGTTTGGGTTTATTGTGTGGTTGATTTAATGCTTGTCTGTGTGGTTGATTGGGTTGATTGCGTGGTTGGTTGATTGTGTGGTTGTTTGAGTTGATTGCGTGGTTATCTAGGCTAATTGTGTGGTTGTTTAGGTTATTTGCGTGATTTTGGGGGGGTTGATTGCCTTTGTGGTTGGGTGCGTGGGTGGTTGAATATCTGGTTGTGTGGTTGGGTGGATGGGTATCATGGTGTGTGTGTGTATGATTGTTTAGGTGTGTGGTTGTTTAGGTGTATAGTTGTTTGGGTTGATTATGCGGTTGATTGTGTAGTTATTTGGTTGCGTAGTTGTCTTGGTAGTTGTGTGTGTGGTTGTTTAGGTGTGTGGTTGTTTGAGTGAGTGGATGCTCGGATGTCTGGAATTAAGGTGTCTAAACATCTGGAGGTCTGTATGCCTTTGTGTTTGTCTGTCAAGTTGTTTAAATGTCTGTCTGTTTTTATTTTTATTTTATTTTTGTTCTTCTTTCTTTCTAGCAGTCTATCTTTCTATATAACTCTTTATCTGTCTATTTATCTATCTTTGTGTGTATCTATTTCTATCTGTCTAGGTGTCTATCTGCTATTGAGTGTATCTACTTCTCTGGCTATCCGTCTGTCTACCTATCTGTATTTACATTTATCTACTTCTCTATCTTCCTATCTGTCTACTTATATTCGTCTTTGTTTTGTCTATCTGTTCATCGGTCTATCTATCTAGCTCTATGTCTACTCCTCTCTTTCTATCGAGCCGACTGTTTACTCCTCTCTATCTGTCGAGTCGACTGTCTATCTGCCTATCGATATCTGTGAGCCAACCTGTTCATTTCTCTCTCTCTCTCTCTCTCTCTCTCTCTCTCTCTCTCTCTCTCTCTCTCTCTCTCTCTCTCTCTCTCTCTCTCTCTCTCACTCTCTCTCTCTCTCTCTGTTACCTTCCCCGTCCCATTCACACACTTGTGTCTATATATTATTTTTTTTATGTATGCGTATGTATTTTATCTATCTATTTATATTACTCATTGTTTTAACCTTTTGATATAATTTATCTTTATGTGTACATGAGAAACTTTATTTTCTTTGCCCACTCTATATATACTGTAGCGTATGTCCGTATGTATGTATTTATGTTCGTATGAATGTATGTACGTATCTATGTATATATGTATGTATGTTATATGTATGCATGCATGCATGTATGTATGTATGCATGTATGTATCGGCTTATTTGTCTCTATATGTCCATACGCTTATACATGACACCTTATCTGTATGACTTCAGATTAAATGCCTTTCTTCCCCCCCCCCCCCACCCCAGGAATGATGAATATCACCGGCGCCAACATCCGCATCTGGATCCACGACCAAGACCTGCCGAAGTTGGAGAAGATCGTGTGGGAGGGCCAGGGCGACAGGCTACTGAAGGAGACCAGTAACCACGCCAAAGTCAGGCAGTTCCTCAACCTCGTGCCCAGGATGATGGTAGGTTGATATAGGTTGGTGTGTGGAGGAGAAAAGGAGGATCTGGGGTGTGGAGGAGAAAAGGAGAAGCTGGCGTGTGGAGGAGAAAAGGAGAAGCTGGTGGTGGAGGAGAAAAGGAGGATCTGGGGTGTGGAGGAGAAAAGGAGAAGCTGGTGTGTGGAGGAGAAAGGAAAATATGATAAATGCTGTAGATAGGAGACTATATGTAGAGTGGATAGGAGGATATAATGTATAGAATGAATAAGGAAACATTATGCATTGGGTTGGTTGTTGTAGCTGGAGTAGATGGGAAAATCTGATGTATGGAGGAGATAGGAGAATATGATGTATGGAGTAGATGACAGAATATGATACATGGAGTAGATACGAGATATGTTTAGAAGTAGATAGAATATATTGCAGTGGGTTGGTTGATGTGCCTAGAATAGATAGAATCGTTAGATAGGATAGTGGGTTAATTAGTGTGGATAGAGTAGATAGGAGAATAGAAATAGATAGGATAAGACAAGACAATATAATGTAGTGGGCTGGGAGTAGATAGAATATGAGGCAGTGTGTTGGTTGGAGTGGATAGGAGAAAATTATGTAGTTGGGTATATTGGGTGCTATGTTATCTATGTGGGGTATTTGAGGATATGGGTATAGGGGGTATGTAGTCTGTATAGGGTATGTGAGGATATGTGTATGGGATGGTATGTAGAAAAGGTATGAATGAGAATGAATATCATCACAATACAAGAGATGTCTTTGACCGATTTCGATTATATCTGCGTCAGATAGAATCGAAACCGGTCAAATACATCTCTTGTATTGTGAAGATATTCATTCTCATTCTTACCTTTTCTACATTTGTCAACATGAATACGGTTCATGGGATGGTATTGTCATCCATGTAGGGCATTAAATAGATGGGTATGGGATGGTATGTAGGCCATGTAGAGCATATATAGATACTTCTTTGATGACATGTAGCTTATAGAGTGCACGTAAAGATATGAATACAGGATGGTATGGGGTGACAAGCAGTCTATTTCGTGCCCATACGAAGATAATGACCACGAAATAGTCACCAATACCACCCAATCATTCCAGACGAAGATCAAGGAGATCCACAACGCGGCCATCAACGCAGACCTGGACACTTTAGACGCCAAGTCCGACCCGCCGGATATCCTGACGGCGAAGGACCACAACGGACTCAACCCGCTGCATAAGGTTGGATTTTTTGGACGCTTGGGGCTGGTGCTTTTGGTTGGTTTGTTTTGGTTTGTTTATTGTTTTTTTTTTGTTTTTTATTCTTGAGGGGGGAGGGGAGGGTGTTATGTGCCGCTGCATATTTTGTTATTATTATTATTATTACTATTGTTATTATTATTATTATTATCATTACTATTGTTATTATTATTATTATTATTTGTATTGTTATTATTATTATTATCATTGTTGTTTTGTTGTTATTGGTGTCATTTTTATTATTATTATTGTTGTTGTTATTATTATTATTATAATTATTATTATTATTAATATTATCATCTTTATTATTATTATTATTATTATTATTATTATTATTATTATTATTATTATCATTACTATTATCATTATTATTATTATTGTTATAATTATCATTGTTGTTTTCTTGCTGTTGTCATTTTATTATTAGTATTGTTGTTATTATTTTTGTATGATTATTATCATTGATTATTATGTTTATTGTTATTATTATTGTTATCATTTTTTTTTTGGGGGGGGGGGGGCGTGCCTCTGTATAATATCAGGGTTTGAGCATTTTTTTTCCTCTCTTCTGGCAAGTTTTTATTTTATCCTCATGTTCATATATACCCTTGCGTACCTGCACACCCATAAACACTCTCTAACCCCCATAACAAGAACCCAATAATTCACATACACCCCTTCCCCCCCCCTCCCTCCCTCCAATCCAGGCATCAGCCCTCGGCCACAAGGAAATCGTGGAGTTCATTGTCCAGAAGAACCAAAGCACAGTCTTCGGCCAGGATAACAAAGGACGCACTCCCCTATACTACGCTGCGGTAGCCAAGGATGGAGGGGAAACCTACGAGTATCTGCTTAACAACGGGTCGGATCCTGTGCATAATGACCAGGTGAGGCGTGGGTAGTTGGGGGTGGGGTGGGGAGTATTTAGGTGATGTGGGTGTGGTGTGGATGGTTTGGTGAGGTGTGTGTGGTGTGAATGGTTATGAAAGGTATGTGCAGTGGGAATATTTACGTGAGAAATGTGCAGTGAGGTATTGTGTAGTGGGAATCTTTAAGTGAGGTATGTGTAGTGTGAATATTTAGGCGAGGAATATCCAGCGGGAATATTTACGTGAGAAATGTGCAGCGGGATCTTTAGGTGAGGAATGTGCAGTGGGAATCTTTAGATGAGGAATGTACAGCGGGAATATTTAGGTGAGGAATGTACAGTGTGAACGATTGGGTTGCTTTCGTATGTGAATGGCGAAAATAGTTATATACTGAACAGTGTGAAAGACCAGGTGGGGATATGAATTTTGAATGACTAGGTAGATAAAGTACAGTATGAATAGCCAGGTGAGTAACGTGCAGTGTAAATGACCAGGTGAGTAACGTACTACACAGTGTAAATGACCTGGTAAGTAACGTGTTGTGGGGATAGTTAGGTGAATTACATGTAAATGACTAGGTGAGTAATAGATGAGTCCGTGTTGAGTAATGGAGTTAGAATGTACAATACGAGCTCTTGATGTGGTAAGAAATGTGAGTCTGTAGAGTATGCAAATTACATAAAGGCGTGTTGGAATTCGTGTTTTTAATGCTTTATATTGATAATGATTATGCTGAATATTAAAGATTGAACATTCATAATACAGTACCATTTATTCGCTTTTTCCTCTCTCTTACTCTCGCTCTCTCTCTCTCTCTCTCTCTCTCTCTCTCTCTCTCTCTCTCTCTCTCTCTCTCTCTCTCTCTCTCTCTCTCTCTCTCTCTCTCTCTCTCTCTCTCTCCCCCTCTCTCTCTCTCTCTCTCTATCTCTCTATCTATCTCTATCTCTCTATCTATCTGTCTCTTTCGTATTCTCCTTCCTATTTATTCCTCTCTTCCTTTCGCAAACCTCACTATCTCTCCTTCTTTCCATTTCCATCCCTCTCCCCCTTTCACTCTCCACCCCCCACCCCTGCCATTCTCTAATCTTCTATTTTTTCTCCCTTATCCATTTTGTTCTCTCTCTCTTCTCCTCTTCCTCCTTTTTCCTTTTCTCTCCTCCTCCTATTCTCATTCTCATCCTTCTCCCTTTTTCATGTTTTTTTTTTCCTTTTCTTAATTATTACTTTTCTCTCTATACCCTTGTCTCCTCCTCCTCCTCTTGCTCTTCTCCTTCTTACTTTTCTTTCACATTCTCCTTCTCTCCTCATTCTATCCCTCTTCACCTTCCCTTCCTTTTCCCTCTCTCCTTCTCCCCTCTTTATCCCTCTCCCACTCTCTCTCTTTCCTCTCTCCTTCCTTCTATCTCCCTGTTCTATTATTCTTCCCTATTCCTCCCTTTTCTTCCGTTTATTTGGCTCCTTTCCTCCCCCTTTCCGCTTCTTCCCTCTTCTTGTTTCTATATTTATCCCCCATTTCCTCTCTCTACCTTCTCATTCCCTTCTTTATCATCTATCCCATCTCCTCACCTTCCCCTCTTTCCTCCTTCCCTTTTCCTCGTATTCCTCCTTATCTCCTGCCTTCCTCTCCCCCTCATTCTTCTCTCTTTTCCTTTTCTCCTTCCCCTATTCTCATCTCTCCCTCATTCCCGCCTTCCTTCCAATTTC
>NC_061832.1:12633775-12638775 GCF_019202785.1 Penaeus chinensis
TCATGATAATATTCCATACACCACATCTTATCGTTTTTTTGATTTTTTTTTCTTACTAACGAATAGAAAATTCGTTACAAACCACAATCGAATAATAACAACCCGTTTCTCCTCCCCTCTCCCCCCATCCCCCCCACCCTTCCCCCCCACCCACAGACCGGCCATTCGCCCCAAGAGTACATGGAAAATCCTCAAATTCTTACCCAATGGGACTTAAGAACTCAACTCGAGGAAGGTATGGGCGCGGAGGGCAGTAAGACGAGGAATTCGCGGCCGGAGACGAAGGGCAGTGCAGGTAAGCGACGCGTAACGGTTTTGAATTTTTTGAATTTTTGAATTTTTTGAATTTTCGAAGTGTGTGTGTTGCTTTTTAACGGGTTTTTTTTTCATTTTTGTTTTCATTGTGGGTGTTGTTGGTTTTTCTGTTGATTTTTATTTTTTGTTTTTCATTTTTTTACTTTATTGTTATTATTGCCTTTGTTAGTTATTTTTATAATTATTTACATCACTGCCATTATCTTTTTTTCATTTTATTTTTCATTATTATTTCTATCATTATTGTATTATTATTATAATCATTATTGATTAACATTATCATCATCGTTATTATCATTATTTTTATGATTACTTTTATCAATATTAACATTATTACTATCATTATTATTATTATTATTATTGTCGTCATCATCATTATTATTGTAATTATTATCATTATCAGCATCACTATCATCATCATCATCATTGCTATCAATATTGTTGTTGTTATTATTATATTATTATTATTATTATTATTATCATTATCATTATTAATATTGTTATCATTATTGATATTATTATTATTAATATAATAATAATTATTATTATAATTATCATTATTTTATTCCCATCATCATTATCATCAACATCACTACTATCATTATTGTTATTATTATTATCAATATTATTGTTATTATTGGTATCACTATTATTGTTATCAATATAATCATTATTATTCTCAACTTCACTATCATTATCATCAACATCATCATCATCATCATCATGATTATGATTTTGTTTATCAATATCATTATTGTTCTTGATGTCATTATTATCATCATTTATTTTTATTCTTATTCGTATTACCATTACAGTTATCATGTTTATTTTTTGTTTAATCATTATTCATCTGTTGATTTTTATAATTTATTCATTATTTTACATTATTATTACATTTCATAAATAATTTTCCAATCTTGAATTTCTTTTTTTTTTTCTTTTCTTCGTATTCTCTCTTTGTTTATTTCTTGACTAATGAGGGTTCAGTTATTTTTTCTCTCTCTCCTCTGTTTTATTTGTTTACCTATTTTATTGTTATTTTTATTGTCGTTATTATTACATTATTATTATTATCATTATTGTTATTATCATTATTATTATTTTATTATTATCATTATTATTATTTTATTATTATCATTTTTATTATTATTATTATTATCATTATTATCATTATCTTTATTTTTATTATTCTCTTTATCATTATTATAATGACATACTTAGGAAATATTTATGTTAATTTTTTCTATTGAAATAATTATAAGTAGTTACAAGATAAAATTTTCAGGGATAAGATATGGTCTGTAACTTTTTCTTTGTGTGTTTGTTTTGAATCTTACTCTGTGCTTGTTGTTTTTGCTCCATTGTGCTTCTGATAAGAAAAAAATGCCGGAAAGAACTCTTGATATTCTTAATGAAAGAATGCGAAGACAAGAAACTTAAAAAAAAAAAAGCATGTTTACACTCGTACACATGTGCATAAATATACGGAGACACGCGCTAGTGTATTTACTCTATAAAGGTGGATATGACTGCTGTTAAAAAGCGTAAGATCTATTCCTAGAGTTATGGTAATTAATTTGCAGTTAAATAAGCGACGACACATTATAATTTAAAAGAATGAGTGCAGATATACGCAACATAATCACATATTCACTCACGCATGTACACAACACTTCCCTTCCCCCTCCTCAAATACACACACACACACACACACACACACACACACACACACACACACACACACACACACACACACACACACGCACACACACACACAGTGCACATAATACAGGGGGGTAGAATGCTAGGACTTATGATTTTTTTTTTTTTTTTTTTTAATTTCAACAATTAAAAATGAGATGAAGTGATTAAATAATTCATCCATTAGCATGTTTGTAGCATGTGCATGTAAGAGGCACTAATGTATTTTTGATAATACATTATTTTTCAAATAGCGAAGCATACACAAACATACAGACGCACTGATTTCCCCTCCCCCCCCACCCCTATCTCTCTCTCTCTCTCTCTTTGGGAAATTTTGATATCCCTCTCTCCTTCTTCTCATTCTTCTTCTGTCATTCACAAATGCACATGTTGCCTCCTTCCTCTCACTTTCTCTCTATTTCACTTACATAACAATTCTCTGGAATCACCTCTGTGTCTCTGTCTAAACCAAAGATCCTAAATAAAAGAAATTTACTGTTGAGGTCGTCATACCTGGCTACTTAGTCTCCCCATTGGCTGAAATTCTTCCATGTTCACGAATACTAACCAATCATGGCAAAGATTTCCTGGCTCTTGACCAATCACAGGCTTTGTTTGTGTCATGTGTCCGAATCGCTTATTTCAGAAATATCAGATATATTAACACGGGATACCAAGTGAATATTAACCGTCAATATTGATATGGTATTCCGAAATCCCTGAATATTTTCGTTTTCTTAATATATAAATTTTACAAGTCAGTATACCCTAATATTCCGATCAAGCTGGACGACGGTGTCCATGGGAGTCTCAATCCGTGCATTCAGATGAAAAAACATCTCGTCAAGCTTAAAATTTCGTGACCTTCAGTATACCCTTGGTAATATTATTCATAAAAAGAAAACTTCCACAATAAGATATGAAATTAAATCATAACGTTTCGAACCCGTTAAGAGTTTCTCATCAGACAAATAAAAAACCGTTAAATAAGGAACTCTCAGTGAATCCGAAACGCCATGATTCAAATTCCTTTCTTATTGTGGCTATTTTCTCTTCATTGCATTACCGTGTTTGTGTTCGTTACGATTCATAAATCTTGTAAGACTAGGGTTCACTGAACCATCAAAACAACAGTCGGTCGCTACAGCCAGAAAGTATGAAAAAAAAAATCACTTATGATGATTCGCGTTTCTTCTTCTGTGACGTCAGAAGGGCGACACTGAAGACGTCACAGCATCATCAATAAACAGATGGCTAACTTTTTACAGTATCTCTTGTGGCAGGAGTTCCCTAACCTGAGGAATTTGTACTTAGAGATTATAGAAGGTTTTAAATCAGTACTCATGGTGTACATCGTATGAACAAGTTAAATATAGGAAATAGAATGCCACATTTCTCTCACTTTCACGTAACGAAATTACACATATGTAGCTTAGTATCGAAATTATCATGAGGTAGAAAATTCTTAGGTAGTCTCTCCAGATATAGAATCATGACTTTAAAAAAAAAAAAGGATTTGTACACGGGAACCTGTCAGAATGCCCAAGGTATAAAGGAATGAATTATAAGCTTCTATTAACGGATCTTCGGTCTAAACGAACACACACACACACACACAGACACACACACACACACACACACACACACACACACACACACACACACACACACACACACACACACACACACACACACACACGTGCACACTGTATATCTCTCTACCTTACGTACATACAAACACATCCTCACGCACACCTACTCGCGTTAAAACTTAAACAGAAATGTAATTAAAACTAACTTCAAAATTCTGCCTTCACTTAATTTATTGATATAATGATTTATAATCAATGTTATTTTGTGTAATTATCTTTATGTAATTTAGAAACACTGATAAGGGATTGGTACATGTACAGGCAACGATAAAATAAATAAATAGACAAATAAAAGGATAGATAGATAAATAAATAAATAAATAAGAAAAATAGATAACTGATAAATTTATTTAAAAAAAATATAGGAATGTGTTTACATGAACTTGATAACTCACTATAAAAAAATATATTAACAATTAAACATATTGTGCATTCCTTCTTGTCTCTATGTTTACTAATATTTACAAAGAAGAATAGAAATAAGAACCAAACGAAAAAAAAAAGGATAAGAAAAAAGAAAACGACAAACATCAACAGAGCAAGAAGGTGCAGTTGACGTTCTGAGACTGTGAATGATAGACACTCCGTCACACACTGTACTATATACACGCAGATACACTTTTGGAAAATACACGTGTAGGCTGGTTACAACAAAGTACGCACCGTCCACTTAATGTCAGTCAGTGTTTACACTAACGTATAGGTTTTTACTAATGTATGTACATGTATACACACATATGTGTATACATACATATGTATATATATACATATATATACATATATATGTATATATATAACAAATATATATACTTATATATATAATATATATAACAAATATATACATACATATATATATATATATATATATATATATATATATGTATATATATAAATATACTATATATATATATATATATATATATATATACATATATATATATATATATATATATATATATATATATATATACATACACACACATATGTACATATATTTATATATATACCTTATATATATATATATATATATATATATATATATATATATATATATTTACTATGTATATATATATATATATTTTACTATGTATATATATATATATATATATATATATATATATATATATGTGTATATATATATATATATATATATATATATATATATATATATATATATGTATATGTGTATATATATGTATATATGTATATATATATGTATATATATATATATATATATATATATATATATATATATATATATATGTACGTATGTATGTATGCGTTTGCGTGTATATATATTTGAGTGCACACAACACATCTTTCATATAT
>NC_061832.1:12648775-12651275 GCF_019202785.1 Penaeus chinensis
ACTTTTTTTATCAGTCAATTAACAAACATTAAAATTTCCCAATTAACACTTCTATCATTCAGTTCACAAATATTCCAAATTAAAATTATCATTAAATTGATTTTTCCCATGCAATTAACATAATATTTTATTTTATCATATAATAAATCAATTTCCTATTTACCGTTTTTATCATGCAGTTAATCAATTTCATATCTAATTTTTTTTTATCATGCAGCTAACCAATTTCCTTCTTTTTTTTCTCTCTCTTTCTTCATCATGTAGTTAACTAATTTCCTATTTAACTTGTTTTTTTTATCAGGGAGTTAACCAATTCCCCAATTAAAGTTTTTTTTATCAAGGAGTTAACCAATTTCCTGTTCAACATTTTTTATCATGCAGTTAACCAATTTCCCAGTTAAGATTTGTTTTTTATCAAGGAGTTAACCAATTTCCTGTTCAACATTGTTTATCATGCAGTTAACCAATTTCCCAATTAAAGTTTTTTTTTATATCATGCAGTTAACCAATTTCCCAGTTAACAATTTTGTTTATATCAAGGAGTTAACCAATTCAACATTTTTATCATGCATTTAACCAATTCCCCAATTAAAGTTTTTTTTTTTTTATCATGCAGTTAACCAATTTCCCAATTAACATTTTTTTTATATCAAGGAGTTAACCAATTTCCTGTTCAACATTGTTTATCATGCAGTTAACCAATTTCCCAATTAACAGGCAGGAACTCAGAACTCAGGCTCTGGTCAGGCAACAATCGCCATGCAGACAGCACTGGACAGCACAGGTGGCGGCGAAGTCAGTTCTGTTCCACAGACTAGGGTAAGGGAGTGGAGTTAATTGTGGAGTGATGTGGAGAGACGAACGTGGTGACCTGCGGGGTAATCTGTGGACTGTGGAGTGGACTGTGGAGTGACCTGTGGACTTTGGAATGACCTGTGGACTATGTAATGACCTGTGGGCTGTGGAGTGACCTGTGGGCTGTGGAGTGACCTGTGGGCTGTGGAGTGACCTGTGGGCTGTGGAGTGACCTGTGGACTTTGGAATGACCTGTGGACTATGTAATGACCTGTGGGCTGTGGAGTGACCTGTGGGCTGTGGAGTGACCTGTGGACTGTGGAGTGACCTATGGACTGTGGAGTGACCTGTGGGCTGTGGAGTGACCTGTTGACTGTGGAGTGACCTGTGGACTGTGGAGTGACCTGTGGACGGTGGAGTGACTTGTGGGCTGTGGAGTGACCTGTGGGCTGTGGAGAGACCTGTGGACTGTGGAATGACCTGTGGACTGTGGAGTGACCTGTGGACTATGGAATGACCTGTGGACTGTGGAGTAACCTGTGGACGGTGGAGTAACCTGTGGACGGTGGAGTGACCTGTGGACTGTGGAGTGACCTGTGACCTGTGGAGTGACCTGTGGACTGTGGAGTGACCTGTGGACTCTCGATGTCGCATATAGAGTAACCTGGAAAACGCCACGGAGATGCATGTGAAGTTACCTGTGGAATAAACTTGACTCGTGACCTGAAATAACCCGGAGAGACCTGTGGAATGACCTGAGGAGTGACGATTTATTCTTCCAAGGAATAATCACTTTTGGGGATTTTGATGATAATAAAGATGCTGACAATGATACTGATAATGATAATGATTATAAAAATAATAATTATAATAACAATGATAATGATGATAACGATAGTAATAATAATGATAATGTAATAGCAATGATAATGATGATGATTATAATGGTTATGATAATGATAATGATAATGATAAAGATAATAATAACAACAACAATAATAATAATAATAATAAGAATAATAACGATAATCATAATGATTTTAATGGTTGCAATAATAACAGTTGTAATAATTATTATGATAACGATAATAGTAATGAAAATAATACAAATAATGAAATAATAATAATGATAATAATAATAATAACAATGATAAAGAGAATGATTATAAATTTAATAATAAGAAGAATACCGATCATATCAATGGCAATACTGATGATATTAATAGCAATTACAGAAGTAACAAACGAATACGTAAATAAATATATAAATAATAACAATAACCTATTTTCCCTCTCCCTACTACCCCCTCTTTCGACCTCTTTCTCCTCCTCCTCCTCCTCATTTTCCTCATTCTCTCTATCTTCTCTCATTTCCTCTTTAACCTCCTCCTCTTCATCCACCTCTCTCATCCTCATCCACCCTTCCTCCTCTTTATTCTCACATTTCACCCTTATTCACCCCTTCCTCTTCTCAATCCTTCTCTTTCATTTCTTCCCCCTCTCCCTCCTCCATCCTCTCGCTCACCTCCTCCCCTATCTCTCTCTTCTCTCACCTCATCCTCCTCTTTTATCCTCATCCACTCATTCCTCCTCCCCCTCCTCCTCTCCTCTGTCACCTCCCCCCTCCTCCTCCATCCTCCTCTCTCTCTCTCTCTCCTCCCTCATCCTCCTCTCTCTCCTCCTACTCCCCCATCTCCCTCCTCTC
>NC_061832.1:12666275-12676275 GCF_019202785.1 Penaeus chinensis
CAAAAACAAAGCAAGGATGTAAAGCATAGATAGATAAATAAATAATTAAACAAATAAATATATAATCTAAAATATGTAATTAACCTGGAAGGGTATTTGAAGGTTCCAGATTTCTCCTCCGAGCTTGCAGTTGATCTGAAGAGCAATTTTCTGGAGGATGCTGACCTGACGAGCCTTGTTCTGCATGCTCTTGGCGAGGACCATCTGGAGGGGCGGGGGGGGGGGGGGGTGATATAAGACAGTGTGTATGTTTAGTATACGCGCACACACATATACACACATACATACACACACACACACACACATACACACACAGACACACACAAATACACATATATATTATATATATACATACACATATATATTATAAATACATATATACATATATATACATATACACATATGTAAATATGTACACACACACACACACCTGCGACGGCGTGCCCATGATGGCGGAAACGTGCTTCTTGACGGCGGCGTAGCGGTCGAGGCGCGCGTTGGGCAGGATGCACACCACGAGCATCACGGCGCTGCAGTTCCTGAGGGCGCGGATGTAGTCCTGCGCCGTGTCCTGCTGCAGGAGCTGGCTGAGAGGGGGGGAGGGAGGAGGGGAGGAGGAGGGAGGGAGAGGGAGGATATATATGAAAAAACCGAAGCAAAATATTATTCTGTTGGTCTTTTTCATCGCACATACCAAAAAAAAGGAAGCTTTGGCAATAAAAATGAAAACAAAAATATGTGATTTTCTTATTAATACAAATTACATGTTTAACATCCTTTTTTTCTGATTTTTAGGGGTGAGGGGGTGAGAGGGGGAGGAGGTGAGAGGGGGAGCGGAAATAGTGGGGAGGATGGAATTGAGGGAAAGGGAGTGGGAGGGAGGAGATAGTAGGGAGTGGGGTGGAAGAAGGGGAATGGTGGGGGAGGAGGAGGAGGAGGAAGAAGCGGTAAGGAGGAGGGAGAGAAGAAGGGAGAGGGGGTAAGGAAAGGATGAGGAGGAGATGGAGGAGGAGGAGATGGAGGAGATGGAGGAGATGGAGGAGGAGGAGGAGGAGGAGGAGGAGGAGGAGGAGGAGGAGGAGGAGGAGGAGGAGGAGGAGGAGGAGGAGGAGGAGGAGGAGGAGGAAGAAGAAGGAGGAGGAGGGAGATGAGGGAGATGAGGGAGAATAACGGAGATGAAGGAGGAAGGCAAGTGGAGAGAGAGGAGTGAGAAAGAAAGTGGGGAGGGATAGGAACTGAGAGAGGTGAAGGGGAGGGGAGTGATGTAAAGTGAGGAGCAAACAGGAAAAGAAAGAAAGAAACAGGAAAGGAAGAAACTGGAGAAATGGGGAGGGGGAAGAAGGTGGTAAGGGAAAGGAGAGAGGGACAAGGGTTCTAAAAAAAAAAACCTGGTTCGAAAAATGAACAGCAAAAGGTGTAAATTGAACACTACGATGAATAAATACGATACAAACATACCCAATGTCAGCGGGTGAAAAGACTACAACGCTATGCCCACTGTAATAAGAAGTTTATCTATTATCTTTACCCATAGATGGCTCTACAAGTGCTTAGTCACCAAGGAGTCAGTTATTAGTCTAATCTATCTCATCTGTTTACCCTTATCTATAATATTTTGAAAGCTTCACTTCTATTATTTGATTGTCTTTGATTATTATAACAATCTAATAATCATGATACCAATAAGAATGATAACAATGTCAATATTAGTAGTACTGACCAATTCAAGGAATGGGAAAATCAGGATCGGTCACTGGGGCCAACTCATAGACTCCTTGCTGCTGAGCACTCGTGGAGCCATCTGTATGTAACAAAACTCACTAAAATCTAAAGGGGGGGTAGTAAATAAACCTGTTGACATTGGGTTAAACAAATCTCAAAACAACAACGAAACAAAAACAAAGAGCGAAACAAAAGACATAAATATAGCGAGAACTGAAAACGTTCACACATGCTAGGATTACTGAACAAGTTAAAGAAATAAGAAAAAAACAAATAAGCAAACTAACAGACAAATCACAACAATAAAAAAATAATCACAAAAGCTAAGATCCCTGAAAACACCTATGAAACAAAACAAGAACAAACGAACAAACAAACAAATGGAGAGAAAAAAAACAAGTCACAACAAAAAAAAAACAAAAAAAAACACGAACTCACGTGCCAGGATCAAAAAACAAAAACAGACAAACAAATGAGGAAACAAACGAAGAAACAACCGAGTCACAACCATCGAAGAAAAAAAAACACGAACAGGTTTTATAATAACAAAACGACAACATTAGCAACAACTACAGAACAAAACGAAACACAATCCAAGAAATTACGAATTATTAAAAAAAAAAAAAAAAAATTAAAAGGAAGAAAAAATACCACAACCTCAAACAAAATGACACCCTCAAAAAAAAAAAAAAAAAAAAAAAAAACAATCTCAAAAACAAACAGACAAACCAACAAACAAAAACGAAAGAAAAAACACCATAACCTCAAAAAACACAACAATATATATATATATATATCCATGTAAATCAGTCACACCAATCCAAAAAAAAAAAAAAAAAAAAAAAACTAACGAGAGAAAAAGAAAAATAAAGAAATAAAACTCAAACTAATCTTTTTCAACAACAAAAAAATCTATCCCACACAAAAATTAAACAAAAAAAAAAGGAAAAAAAAACAGAAAGAAAAAGATAAACAACAAGCAAGCCAATAAAAAAAAAAACACACACACACACACAGCAGAAAGTAAAAACTCACAGACTCGGATTATTGAAGGTAATACCAAGAGCGCGTCCGATTTTCTTCAGCCCCGCCATCAACTCCTCGGCTTCCTTCCGGAGACGACCCGGCACGACCAGCACCCAGTTCGTCACGTTCTGAGCCACGTTCACCGGGACGTCTGTGGGGAGGAGGAGGAGGGGTTGAGTGGGGTGGGGTTGAGTGGTGGGGGTGGTGGGGAGGGAGGATGGGAGGGGTGGGGGTAGGGGTAGGGGTGGGGAGGGGTGGGTTGAGTGGTGGTGGGGTGGGGGATGGGGGTATGGGGAGGGGTTGAGTGGTGGGGTTGAGTGGGTGGGGGTGGGGAGGGGTTGAGTGGTGGGGTTGGGGAGGGATGGGGAGGGGTTGAGTGGTTGAGTGGGTTGGGGAGGGGTTGAGTGGCGGGGGTGGGTGGGGGTGGGGGTGGGGGTGGGAAGGAAGGGGAGGGATGGTGGTAAGTGGTTGTGGTTATTATCATTATTATTAGTATTGTGATAATAATAATGATCATCATTATCATTTTTACTATATCATTATTATTATTGTTGTTGTTGTTGTTGTTGTTGTTTTTGTTTTTGTTGTTGTTGCTGTTAATACTATCATTATCAAAATGATCTGCATTATCATCATTATTATTATAAATTCATCATTATCATTATTAATATTATCATTATCATCATTATTGCCATCATAATAATTATTGTTATCCCTGCCCTTATCATTTCTATCACCGTCATCACCTAATTAATATCATTATCATTACTATCACTCTTATTTTCAACCCCATCACCTCCACTCCCATATTTTCACGTTTTCTTTCTCCAATTCTCCCTCCATCCTACCACCTCCCCCTCCCGTACCCCACCCTTTCTCCCCCCTTACCTTTAATGTCCTTGCCCCAGTCGGGTTCCGAACTCTGGTAGACGAAGGAGTGAGACGACTGCATGACCATTTCCCCGGGCAAGACGCGTCCACGGACATTGGTCAGGACTTGGGAGAAATCGAGGCCCCATTGTTTCAGTTCGGCCTTGACCTGTGGAGAAAAAAGGGGCAGGTGAAGGGACGTTGGTTATAAATGGTCGAGTTTGTCCTGCTTTTTTTCTCTCCTTTACGTTTTCTTTCTTTGTTACGTTTTCTCTTTTTGTTGGTTTACGTTTTCTTTTTCTCCCACGTTTTCTTTCTCTTTTAAGTTTTCTCTCTCTTTTACGTTTCTTTCTCTTTTACGTTTTCTTTTCTCCCACGTTTTCTTTCTTCTGTGAAATAGTGTGTCTGTTTCGGTCTCTGTCTGTCGGTCTGTGTGCTTGTGCATGCCTCTGTCTGCGTTTGGCTTTGTGTGTGTGTGTGTGTGTGTCTGTTTGCGTGTGTGTTTTTTAACATGCCCCTGTTTGTGTGTGTTTTTATTTGTCTCTTTTACGTTATCTAGTCTATCTGTCTGTCTGTTTCTCATTTGTTATAAAAAAGGCAAACATAAACGATGCCTGAAGATACTGATAATTAACCGAAGAATGATGACAAAAGAAAAGAAAGACAAAAAAAAAAAAAAAAAAATAAGAAAGGAAGACAAAAACAAGAAATGGGAGAAATAAATAAGAAAGTTAAAAGAAATATAAATCAAAGAGAGAGGAAAATAAATACAAGAAGAAAGAAAAAAAATCAGTCATGAACAAATAAGAAAAATAAGGAATAAGCAACACAAATGAAAAAGAGGTGAATTCGGAACAACCACACAGAAAAAATAATAAAACATTAGAACAAAAATAGAGACAAGAAAAAAATAAGAAAAGGAAAGAAATCGAAGTAAACCACTAACAAAACAGAACAAAAAACAATAAAACAAAATCAGAAAAGACAATAAAGAAATAAAAAAACGAGACAAAAAAAACACAAAACAAAAGACGAAAAAAAGAAAAACAACCCAACAAACCAACAAACAAACACCCAGCCACACAGCCACACAACCGACCTTCTGGTTCTCGAACAGCCTGGTGTTGAACCGACGCAGAGACGCCACGCGTTTATCCGGACTCATACGCGTATATTCCGAGAAATCGCGCATAAGATTATAATCACTACGCATGTCGTCAGAGAGGCCAGTGGGCACGCATAGCTCCGGAATGAGGTATATGTTGCCCTGCCCGCGCCGGAGGTCCCGTTTGCGAGGTTTGGACAGAAGCAGAGGCTGGTAAGGGTCCTTGATCTTGACTTGGTACGTCTGGAGGGGGAAACGGGCCTACATTATATTTGCGTTTTTTTTTTTTTTTTTCTTAAGGGGGGAGGGGAGGGTTAATGATGATGATGGTGGTGGTGGTGGTGGTGGTGGTGGTGGTGGTGGTGGTGGTGGTGGTGGTGGTGGTGGTGATGATGATGATGATGATGATGATGATGATGATGATGATGATGATGATGATGATGATGATGATGATGAAGTAATGGTAATGATGATAATAGCAACAACAACAATAATAATAACAGTGATAGTAATCTTCATAATAATAATAATAACAATATTAATAATTATAATAATAACAAGAATAATAACAACAACAACAATAATATTAATAATAATAATAACAGCAACAATGATAACAGTAGTAATGATTCATAATATTAATATCAACATATAAAATCACCCATCTCCTTCACAAGAAAACAGAAAATAACCAACCTTCTCATAGTAATCCAGATACGTAATTTCCTGTCCCTGGCACGAGAACTTGCTAATGGCGGTCAGGTTCCAGGCAATGTCGTCGACTCTGTACGTTCTCTGGTTATAACGAGTCATCACAACGAGTCCAAGGAGCTGTTTCCCCGTCACGAACCTCTGTGAAAAGCGGGCAATTGTGCTGGTTGATTATAGTGTTGTTTATGTATTTATTTATATGTTTATTCATGTTCGAAGTTGGGTAATGCGGTGTGTTTGTGGTGCTGGGTTAGGAAGTTCAATCCCAAAATCGTTCTCGTCTATATCTTTCCACGATGAACAGCAACTAGCAACTAATTCTAATATCACCATCAACATTATCTTTATTTTAAATACACGATAAATCATCTGAACAAGTGAGGATGACAAAGATAAATCGAGATAAAAAATAAAAAGTAATAACCCCGCTTTTTTAACACAATAAAACATCTGAGGAACTAAGGATGACAAAGATCATTCGAGATAAAAAAAAAAGGTAATAACCCCGCTTTTTTTAACACAATAAAACATCTGAGGAACTAAGGATGACAAAGATAATTCGAGATAAAAAAAAAAAAAAGTAATAACCCCGCTATTTTAACACAATAAAACATCTGAGGAACTAAGGATGACAAAGATAATTCGAGATAAAAATGAATAAAAGTAGTAACCCTGTTTTGACACAATAAAACATCTGAGGAACTAAGGATGACAGAGATAATTCGAGATAAAAAAAAAGTAATAACCCCGCTTTTTTTAACACAATGAAACATCTGAGCAACTAGGGATGACAAAGATAATTCGAGATAAAAATAAAAAAAATTAGTAACCCTGTTTTAACACAATAAAACATCTGAGGAACGAAGGATGACAAAGATAATTCGAGATAAAAAATAAAAGAAGTAACCATGCTTTTTTAACACAATAAAACATCTGAACAACTAAGAATGACAAAGATAATTCGAGATAAAAAAAAAATAAAAGTAGTAACCCCGCTTTTTTAACACAATAAAACATCTGAGGAACCAAGGATGACAAAGATAATTCGAGATGAAAAAAAAACAAAAAACGTAATAACCCCGCTACCCACAAAGCTATCGGGCCGGGTGTTCTTGATCGTTCGCATAATGTCGTAGACGGTATCCAGGCGGAGGAACTTGTGGATGAATGTCAGTTACCATGAGGATTCCATTCTCGTGTTGCCGAATGCTCGAGACGTTGCCGGGCCAAATTGCGACTCTGAGGAAAATAAGTCATTAAAAAGATCAATAAAAAACTAAAGTTTCTTTTGGAATTATGATTCTTTCCTTTTGACTATTCATTTTTCTATAAATAGATGGATAGATTATGATAAGAGGAAGATTGAAGGATATCTGTAGAAACATACATATATACTTTTAAATAGATTGATAAAGGGTATATTATCCAGTTTTTACTATTTTTATTGATGTATTATGATATTTGTAGATATTTTCCCTTCTACAAGTTCCAGAATGCAAAAAAAGAAGTTGCCAATTTCAAACTGTCCTTCCATCTTAAGGATTTAACATTAGGTTGAGAGAGAGAGAGAGAGAGAGAGAGAGAGAGAGAGAGAGAGAGAGAGGAAAGGAGGGAGATAAGAGTAAAAAGGAAAAAGAGAGAGAGTGTAAGAGAGAGGGATAGGGAGGGGGGAGTAAAGAGTAAACAGAGAGGAGTGTAAGAGAGACAGAGAGACAGAGAGAGAGAGAGGGAGGGGGGAGTAAAAAGTAAACAGAGAGAGAAAAAGGGAGAGTGTGCAAGAGATCGAGAGAGAGAGAGAGAATAAAGGAAAGAGCAATATGTAACCAGAGTAAAAGAGAGATAGTGGGAAAATAAATAAATAAATAATACCTGACAGAAGAGTGCTAACCCACCTTTGCTCATCTTCACCCACCTGTGTCCACCTTTACCCAACGTGTACCCACCTGTACTTCTGGTTCTGAACTTCCTCATGGCTGTTGTAATAATTGCGTCCCACCTGCGTCAGTCCTAGGTATTCATAGCAACGCCGGAGTAAGATGGAGAAGATCTGAAATATACAAATGTGACACTGACCTTACGTCTTATGGCTCAAGAGTATGAAAAACTCTCCCTTTTTTCCACTTATTCACCACTCTTCCTTTCTCTCCTTCACTTCCCCAACCCCTTTCCTCTTCCTTTATTCCCAGTGTCTCCTTCTCTTCCTTTGTATATTTATCTCTCTATCCACCCTTTCTCTCCTCCTTCCCATCATCTTCTCTTCCCTCCTTTCCTCTCCCTGCCTCCCATCCTCTTCCCCTTTTCCTCATCTCCTCAATCCCTCCTACTCTACCCTCTCCTCTCCCTTCCCTCTTTCCTTCCCTTCCTCTCCCTGCCTGTCATCTATCTCACCCTCCTCCTCCCTTTCTTTCATTGCCTCCCCCCCCTCTCCCATCCCTGCCTCCCTTCCATTCTCACTCTTCCCTTACTTCTTCTCCCTTCCTCCCATCCCCTCTCCACTTTCTTTATCTTCCTATCCCTGCCTCACATCTCCTGCCACATCCTCCTCCTCCCTCTTTTTCATCTCCTTTCCTTTCCCTGTTCCTCTCCCTTCCCTCCCCTCTCCTCCCCTCTCTTTCCCCTTTCCCCGCCCTTCCTCACCCTTTCCCCCTTCCCTCCCTCCCCTTTCCCCATCTCTTTCTTCCCTCCAATCCCTTCCCCCCCCTTCCTCTCCCTTCCCTCCCCTTTTTCCCCTCCCTTCCCTCTCCCCCCCTCCCTTCCCTCCCATCCCTTCACCCTTTTCCCTTCCTCTCCCCTCGCCTCCCTTTCCCCCCCTCCCCTCCTCTCCCTTTCCCGCCCTTCCCTCCCACCCACGCCAAACCTAGAATCTCACCGCTGCCACCAACCGCCCAATCTCCTGCTTTCTCTCCGTAACACTATGTAATGTTATGACCATGCATTAAATATACCACAGCTTGCCCACGCCTGTGCAGTTAGCCAGGGTGGTAAATAAAGGACTAAACTAAACTAATTTCTCTTCAACTTACCTGCAGAAACAGGGTATCCGACGCGGGTATTTCCTTGATGAATCGGATCTTGACCAAATAGGGATCGCCTGTATCATGTCGCTTTGATGTCAGTTCCAGTGGCTGCGGAGAGGAAGACGGAATGAGGAGGAGGAAAGATGGATAAAAGAAGGGAGAGAGAGAATGGTATGGAAAGAAGAGAGAAAGGAAGGAAGGAAGACAGAAGGAGGAGGAGGAAAGATGGATAAAAGAAGAGAGAGGAGAATGGTATGGAAAGAAGAGGGAAAAGAAGGGAGGAAGAAAAGTAAAGATGGATAAAGGAGGGAAAGGAAGAAGAGAAAGGAGAAAGAAAAAAATGGTGGGTAAAGGAAGAAGAAAGGAAAGGGGGGGATGAAGAAAGAAAAGAAAAGATGGAGAAAGGAAGGAATGGATATAATGAAAACAATAGACAGATAAAAGAATGAAGTGAACAGGAGGAATGGGAAAAAGAATATGAAAAGATATGAAAGGAGAAAGAAGAGAATAGATGGAGAATGGAAGAAAGGGCAGGAAGGAAGAAGAGAGTAAATAAGAAAGAAAAACAAAGACATAAAATGGAGAAATAAGAGAGAAAAAGGAAAACCAAGACAAAACCCAAAAATAAGAGAAAAAAAAAATGAATAAAGAATAGACAGAAGGAGAAAGAATAAAAAAAGAGAGAGAGACAGGAAGGGAAGTAGAAAGTATAAAAACAAGGAGAAAGGGAGAAAAGGAAGAAAGGAGAGAGGAAAGTCGAAAGAAAAACAAAACATAAAAATGGAGAAAGGAAGGAAGAGGGGGAAAACGAGAGGAAAGGAGAAAGAAAAAATGAAGAAAAGGAGGAAAGGCAGAAAGAAGAGAGGAAAGGAGAATGAAAAACGATAACAAAAATGGTAAAGGAAGAAAGGGAATAGAGAGGAAATAAGATAGAGAAATTAACGAAGGGAAGAAAGATGAAAAAAAGGAAGAAATAAAAACAAGGAGAAGGGAAATGGCAAACGAAGACGGGAAGGGAAGAGGACGAAGATAAAAAGGACAGAAGAGAAGAAAGAAGAAACAACAATAGAAAGATGGAGAAGCAAAGATGAAGAAAAATAAAGGTAAGGAAAGGAGATGGAAAGATGCAGAAAGAGAAGAAAAGTGATGATGAAGAGGAATTATTACGAGCATTACAATTATTATCAGTATCACCATCAACATCACCATCCCCATTACCATTACCATCACCACCATTATCACCATCATCGCCTTCAACATCACCATCAACATCACCATTACTATCACCATCACCACCAACAATCCCCCGCCAACAATCACCACCAACAACAATCCCCACCAACAAACAATCACCACCACCAACAATCCCCACCAAAAAAAAACAATCCCCACCAACAAACAATCACCACCACCAACAATCCCCACCAACAAACAATCACCACCACCAACAATCCCCACCAAAAAAAACAATCCCCACCAACAAACAATCACCACCACCAACAATCACCACCACCAACAATCCCAACCAACAAACAATCACCACCACCAA
>NC_061832.1:12681275-12686275 GCF_019202785.1 Penaeus chinensis
ACACACACACACACACACACACATATGCACACACACACACACACACACACACACACATGTGGTATTAATAGTAATAATAATAATTATAATAATAATTATAATAATAATAATAATAAGGATAATGATAATAATGATAATGATAATAATGATAGCAACAACAACAATAATAATAATAATAATAATAATAATAATAATAATAATAATAATAATAATAATAATAATAATAATAATAATGATACTTCTACTAATGATAACAATGAGAAGATCATGATAATAATAATAATAATAATAATAATAATAATAATAATAATAACAATAATAATTAGGAGGAGAAACAATAGCATAATAACAATAACAATAATGATAACAATAATGATAATAAGATCAACAACAATAACAACAACAGCAACAATAATAAAGATAATAAAGATTAATAATAATAGCAATAATAGTAATCATAATGATAATACTGATGACACCAGTAGTAGTGCTAATCAAAATAACAATAATGATAATAACAATGCTTATGAAAAGGATAACATTACAAAACGAAAATAGTTTTTACATTATGTTTAGTAGAAACCAGGAAGACATATATGTAATTTATAATACTATATAACGACTTTAGAAACACTATACACAGTAAGCTATAATTAATATCAACTTTTATGCATTCACAATCCATCAGAAATGTATACAAATAAATAAACAAATGGATAAAGAGATAAATTAATAAATTAATGAACGAATAGATGCACGAATCACAAATATAACAAAAAATATGAAATAAAATCTAAAAAAACAACAACAAAAAATGTACGCTCGTCCTCCATCACACTCCGTACTCTTTCCAAAACCAATTTTCACTCTCAACCTACCTCTCACAAAATCCCAATCGATCCTTGAAATGAAATCCTCAGATCATTATATACGAATTTTAAAAAAATCCTACAGTTTTACACATATCAAAAACATTACGAAGGAGATATATGATATTTTTTCCACGCCGTTAAATGGTTATAAGTCACGTTGATACTGCAGTCTAGACGAAGACTTGGCTGGTACTTGTGCCTTATGAGATAACGCTGATAAGATACTAACGATAAGAGAGGCTGGAGATTCTTATCGTTCGTGGGGTTGCATTGGATAGGGAGTGGGGGAGGGGGGTAGTCTGGGGTTAGGGGGAGACGGGAGGTAGTGGGGGGTTCGGGAGAGGGAGAGGGGGTGGGGATGAGAGAGGAGATGGAAAGGGATATGGAGGGAGGTGGGAGGAGGGAGGGGGGGAGGAGAAGAAAGAGGAGGAGGAGAAAGGAGATAGGGGGAAGGGGAGGCGAAAGAAAGACAGAGACAGAGAAAGAGAGATAGATAAATAGAGAGAGAGAGAGAGAGAGAGAGAGAGAGAGAGAGAGAGAGAGAGAGAGAGAGAGAGAGAGAGAGAGAGAGAGAGAGAGAGAGAGAGAGAGAAAGAGAGAGAGAGAAAGAGAGAGAGAGAAAGAGAGAGAGAGAGAGAGAAAGAGAGAGAGAGAGAGAGAGAGAGAGAGAGAGAGAGAGAGAGAGAGAGAGAGAGAGAGAGAGAGAGAGAGAGAGAAAGAGAGAGAGAGAGAGAGAGCAAGAGAGAGAGAGAATGATTCAGATGAGAAATATCCTTCTATTTTTCTTTGCATACATATACTCATGTATTAATATCTGTCTATGCATCAGTATCTCTACTGTGTATATCTGTAATCCATACATGTTAATTAAACTCAAACAGTCTGCCATGTAAGCTAAATAATTGATTTGATTGTAATTTACAAAGGTTTAAACAATTTACATAACTATGACAAAGTACTTGTAACCGACTCCAGAATAGTAGTAACAAACTCGATAAAAAAAGAGCATTATGAGAGTCTGAAAAACGTAATTGTGATAAGGATAAAAAAAAAAAAAACTGAAGATACTGAGTGATAAAATACAAGGAAGACAGTTCCCTGAAAGGATGATACTCTTTGCTTTAAAAAAAAAAAAAATGTTTCCTTGACCCCTAAAGAATTGCCTTTGATATACATCACAGAAAATAAAAATATTACCTGCCTGCTTGTGTTCTTTGGTTGTGATTGCTGGAGACTATTTCTTTTTTTTTTTCTTTTTTTTTTCTTTTTTTTTTTAGCTCCCTCTAACCTTGACTGGTTTAACTTGTATGATAAAAAAAGAAAAATATTACCATAGCCATTGGCCTGATTGAAGTCCATCAAATTTTAATGGAATGATGATCATATAACAAAAATGTCAGTAAGTATGCATTATGGACGAACATTAGACTGGCAGTTGTGGTAAAAGATCACATCTCACAACACACTGGCTGCCTGCTTAAAAGGATGTAAACATTTGGAAGTTCTTGTACAGGAAAAGACTAAGGTATCATTTTCTTGTCTACTTAAGATAATTATTTCTGCATAAATCATACTCATGTGCATGGTATTCTTTTAACAACTTTTGATATGGTTTATCCATCTAATGTGCATTCATATTTTAAGACACCAATGATTATATTTCCTCCCTTACTGGCTAATTAAAAAAAAGAAATACACCTTTTCAAAAAGACAATGTAAAAGATAGGTTTCAAAGTATAACATATGTCAGTAAGATGGTATACACTATGGAAAATAATATCAATAATTTAGTGTCATAACTGCAACCTAACACTTTTCTAAATGAATTTTTTAATGTGGTTATGATGTCTATTTTATTTCCCCTTAACCTGTTATGGATAATATATGAAAGCTGTCATAATTAGGTATAACAAATCCCAGTAATATTCCTGTATTTTTTTTCCTGGTTTATTATAGCTGTTTCGGTCTCATTATTTTTCCGAACTGTGGGCACACATTATATACTATTATCATATGCCAATCTGTATAGTACTGTAAACAAGCAGAAAGATGGGAGAAGTTATTGTACCTATCAATTTCTCAATCACCTTATTACAAATTTTTAGTCTTATTTTCTTCCGTCCTGTGTGCAGCTGAAGTTCTGAATTTTGATGTCCTTTAGAAGGTAATGCCCTGTATTTTTATTAATATCAAAATTTATAAAAAAAATTAAAAAATGGGAGGGGAATATAGTTAAAGAATAAAAGCAAGCAGTAAAAACTAGGTGAATCAATAATAAAAATGCTAACATTCTTTGTCATCAAATAAAGTTATGATAATAAAAACAGTAATGATAATGAAACCTAAACTATTGACTGAAGTTTCATATATCATGTGTTGAATCCTTAACAGATATTCATACCTTATTTTTCTCTTAATGACATTACACAATGGGAACTGCAATGAAACATAATACTTTGGAAATATTTTATTCTCTGCACAAAAATAGACACATATTGATAAATCATCCAATTTATACATGTGATTTGTCAGTTTGTAAGTACACAATTATTAGCTGCATCTTTTTTTACAAACTTGTGATGCTCCGAGACATCACACAAAAGACTTTAGAAATATATGTGAAAAATAGTAAATATATATACATATACACACGTACACACACATACATAGGAACACATGCATGTTTTTTTTTTTTCATGTGCTGCTGCATATTGATATATTTTTATTGCACATCTAATATTCTATACAATGGAAACCTTGTTTCCTAGTAATAACAGAACAGTTGTTATAAACTGACATACTAATTCATTACTAAGCATTTTATTAGTCTTTTTCCTTTGTAATACATCTTAAAATGCATTGACAATGGGTCCAATAATTACTTCAATCAAATACATATTTACTGCCTTTTTTCATCACTCTATACTACACATATCTGGAAGCTCATAATGATGGAGATAAGGTATTGTCAATTAATGTTGATTATAAATTTTGGGTCAGTATCATTCATGATGAGCTTGTTCAATTACCTTTCATTATCCATAATGTAAAAAAATATATATCACATCTCAAATCATTCTCTCTATTCCTCGGAAAAATTCCACAGGACAGTGTTTTCCAAAATGTCTAGCTTCAAGTAGTATTTATCTTAATGAGTAAATTATAATGCTGCTCTAATTATGATGATCCGATGCATTCAACAGGCTAATTTTTCAACATATTGTATAAACATGCATTTATAAACACACAAGTGATGAGATCAATACAATAATGTCATGAACCTCTAAAACAATGGACAGTATTGCAAAAAAAAAAGCAAACTGTATGCAACACACACACATGCACACACAAATACATCTGCAGAAGAGCTGCACATCCAAGGTGAGTTGTAAGTGTAAAGAACCAATGTCATATCCTAAATTTTACAGTGAAAATCATATGTATTATACATATATATGGTATATCCAATAATCAATGGCTTCTCTTTACTTTAATATATATATATATTTTTTTTCTCTCTCTTGTGTATTTCTGGACATTAGCTAAAAAATCCAGTTTCTTTTCATCACACAAAATAATCTAACATGGAAATGTGCTTTGTTATTATTTTATAGAAGTAGCTACCTGGTAAGTGATGGAGGTCATTACTTATTCCTTTAGCTGCTTGATTATAAACCAACAGAGTACAAAAATACATATACTACTATTTAAGCTATATCAGTGTTACAAGGTCACTTTACATTGCCTCATCAACTAATAAAGCAGGCATATAATGAAGTTTTCCCCTCAGGCAAGCAAAATTGTACCCTCCCTTGAGCCCTAGACATAATATTATGCCACCCTTTCTTCCCATCAACAAAGTAATGTTGTGCCACCTGCTCTTTAAGGGTTAAGAGTATCTTTGTTTCAGCTAATTACTACCAACTTATTTTTTATATATGTACCTGCTGTATGCCTTTGTATTCAGATCTGGCTTAATTAAATAGTCTTCATTAGTACTAAAAAACCCTGAGTAATATAACAGGATCACTTTCTCACATAATAATCTTGTAATCAATAACAAATGAAAGTGATTCATCAATGATGACAGAGGAACTATATATCTTCTTATAAAACTCTTTTTGTGCC
>NC_061832.1:12698146-12703146 GCF_019202785.1 Penaeus chinensis
TCTCTCTCTCTCTTCTCTCTCTCTCTCTCTCTCTCTCTCTCTCTCTCTCTCTCTCTCTCTCTCTCTCTCTCTCTCTCCCTCCCTCACTCACTCCTCACTCGTTCCCAAAAAATATCAATTAATCCATATCCATACATCGATAACACCAGAACCGAAAAGAAAATAAATAAAATAAAAAGAGAAAAACAAAATCCAAGTTCTCTCCCTTCTTCCCCCTTCCCAATTTATTTCTTTATTCATTTTCTTTATTTATTAATTTATTTATTGACAGAATCTTCGATCTGTTCTCTATAGATAATAAACATGAAATTGTCTCCCAACACGATTGTCCTTTGGTTATTTTGAAATTTTGTTGTACATGCAATAACAATAAAACTTTACGAGGAAGGAAAAAAAAATATATATATGCTTATGTTCAGAATGTTGGGCGTGCGTGTGTAACAGAATCTTTATATGTTGAGAGTAGTAAATAGAGAGATAAAGGAATAAATAAATGCATGAATAGGAGGAAGAATAAGTCACTTAAGGGATGAGGAAATTTATGAGTAAATGGATAAGAAAGTATATAAGTAAACGAATTTATAAGTAGATAAACAATAATATCAACTAATCGATCTTTTAAAAAAATAAACACACACACGATAAAAAATAAAAAATAAACAAACGCATATATCATTAGAGAAACAAACAAACAAATGAACAAACCTATAACAAACAATGAAATAAAGACACGAATAAAAAAAACAATAAACAGATTCACAATCAAACAAATAAAGACACATAAACAAGTAAAAAAACAAACAAATAAAAACGCAAACAAGTACACAAACAAACAAGTAAAGACGTAAACAAAATACACAAACAAGTAAAGACACAAAAGAGTAAACAAACAAACAAACGAACAAGACACACAAACAAGCAAAAAAAAAACGTTTAACAAACAAACAAACACACACCTCCCTCATTTCTACCCCGACACGGAATACATAGATAACCTTATCAATCTCAAGGCCGCCCTACTAAGCCGCGCCTTCTCTCTGCAACAGCGAAATCAACATTGCAACAGAACGAAGCAAGCGAAGCAACGATGCCCGGACGCCCGTGCAGGTGCCCAGTCCCTGTCAATGGATCTCTGCCCGCTGTAAGATACCTTTTTGTGGATTTTTATCTAATTGTTAATTTATATGTTTTTTTTTTTTTTTTTGTAGGGGGGTTGGGGGGGGGTCGAGTAGGGGTGTGGGGGGGTGAGTTTTGAGTTTTTTCTTTTTCTTCTTCTTCTTCTTCTTCTTCTTCTTCTTCTTCTTCTTCTTTTATTGTTGTTGTTATTTTCTTTCTTTTTGCTGTTGCGTTCTTTTTTCTGTTTTTTTTTTTTTTTTTTTTTTTTTTTTTTTACTTTATATTGTTCTTTTTTTTCTTCTTGTTTTTTTCTTGTCTCTCTTCTTGTTCTGCTATTCTTCCTTCTTTTTTGTCTTATCTTTGTTCTTCTTATCATTCGTTTATTTCTTCTTGTTATTCTTGTAATCATTTAGATCTTTTATGAATTGATGTAATTAATGTAATTAATTGGTGTAATTAATTGAATAAAGTGATCTAAATCATGTAATTAAGTGACGTAATTAATTTAATTAATTATGTAATTAACGTTATTGATGTAATTAATTGATGCAATTAACTGATGTAATTAATGCAATTAATCGATGTAATTATGTAATTAATCTATATAATTAATGTAATTAATCGATGTAATTTATGTAATTAATCGCCAATTACTTCTTCCGATCACCGGATTTTTTTTCCCAACGAGACAAGTCTTCTTAAAGTCTCGAATTATTTGTTGTCTTTTGATAGCGTTGATTGTCGAGATATTTATAATGCTTCTTTTTCTGTTAATGCCCTGAATTTGTTATATTTGGATATTATGACGGGGTTTGTACGTAGGAAAAACTCTTCAATCTTGTTCACATGATAGAATATGGTTTAATGAACGATGACAGTAGGTTTATAGGGACAGACATACTGTTTACAATCTGTGGTCTGCTAACCTTACTCGTCCTTGCTGGGAGAATTAGGTAACCATGCGAGATACAGTAACTAATGTTTATAAGGAGGATAAATCTGAATATGAAGTCCATTTGAAAATTCTCTCAGAAGCGTCAGAGCCTTATAAATGGTGGTCAATGCTTAAAGTATCTAGTGCTGAGTTCCCCATTCCTTCCTTAATGAAGCTTGATGGTAGTGCTATATATAGTCTGATTGAAAAGGCTGCTCTGTTAACAGAATGCTTTAATTCAAGACAAAGTTTAGAAGGTATTGAACTTCCTCTTTCATGTCACCTATTACCATGCTTTAATTAATTTGCTTTCAGGGCTTTTGATATCAATTATCTGTTATCAGAATTAGACGAATATGGTGGAGTAGACACTAACGGTTTGTTGTCTTTGATTTTAAAACGGCTAAATGGTCAATTAGCCCCTGAATTAGCTGTAATCTTACGTCTTATAGTTCAGAGGGTCATTTCAGAGTGCTGGCGCTTTGGTAGTGTTACCCCTATTCCCAAGGGCCCACTACGGTCTTCATCTACTGAAATTTACACCCATTTTATCTGAGGTTTTTGAACATCTGTTGGTTAAACGTTTTTCTGTATATTTGAGACCGACTCTTCCAGAGACTCGGCTGTAATGATGCATTGCTCATGTTGGTGGATGAAATGCAATCTACTTTAGATAAGGGTCATGAATCAGGGCTTGTCTCTCTGGATTTTAGTTTAGCTTTTGACACTGTTAATCACGAGGGTTGGATTTTTAAGTTGCAGCCTATTGGTATTTTTTTTTTTTAATTCAATTTTTGACTAGTAGACAATAGCGTGTTCATGTTGATGGTAGTTGTAGCTCATAATCCCGTGTGTCTTCTGGTATTCCTCAGGGTAGTGTTCATGGTGCTTTGCTCTTCATTTTATATAGAAGCGATATGTGGTCCGGCATTACTAATAAAATGATGGCTTATGCTGATGATAAATCTCTCTGTGCTTATATTCCTTCTCCGGTAACCAGGGAAATAGTAACTGGCAAGACTCACTGTAGACCTGATGATAATTCAATCATGGTGCTCTCAGTGGGACATGAAATTAAATCCTACCGAGTCCAGGGGAATAATTGCGAGTCGGTCTAGAACGCAGTTGCCTCGGCATCCAAATCTGCTGATGAATGGAGTCTTAATCGCTTTAGTGGATAATCTAAAGCCCTTAGATGAAACCCTTGATTCAAAGCTTACACTTGAATGGCAGATTAGGAATATGGCCCGGGCAGTTTCATCCAAGTTAGGCATCATTGCAAGTGCAAGAAGTTTACGAAGATGACAACATTACTCGCAGATGCTTCTTTTCTTTTATTCTGCCTCATTTTGAGCATTATTCTGCGTGGATATCAGCTGCTGAGTCACACTTACGACTGCTTGATCGATCTTTTAATTCCACTAAATTTCTCCTGTCTGACTTACACTTGGACACTGGGCATCGTATGGACTGCTCTTCCAGCTTTATATAAGATTGTAACCAATAATTCACACCCCCTCTGCATGTGTTTTACCTGATATTTCTCAACCTACTGGAAGTTCTATGACCCTCAATGTAATCGTCTAGTTCTCAGTTTTTAGTGTGTTTGTAGGCTTTAGAACAGACTACCGTTAAAGAGTATAACTTCTCCGGCTCCTGATAAGTTTCAAAGATCAGCAAATATGCAAATAGCTGATGATTTTCTAACTTCTCTTTCTTTCTTATCTGTGTTTTGACTTCGATATTTTCAGTGTGGCTCTTTATATAACTTACCATAATAATGATGATGATGATGATGATGATAATAATAATAATAATAATAATAATAATAATAATAACAGTAATTCTCCTTCTTGTTCTTCTTTTCTCTGTTCTTTCTTTTTCTTCTATTTTTTCATATTTAATTTTCTTGTCTTTGTTCTTCTTTTTCTTCATCCTCATCTTCATCATCATCTTGTTCTTGTTCTTCTTGTTCTTCTTGTTCTTCTTCTTATTCGTCGTCGTCGTCTTCCTCTTATTCGTCATCTTCTTCTTCTTCTTCTTCTTTTTCTTCTTCTATCCATCTCGGCTTTTATCTTGCAATATTTGCGTTCGTATACAAAGTTTTTGTGGAAACTTATAACAAGACGCAAAGTAATGTGAATTTGCATCTGATTATAACAATCTCTGAAGAACAAAAAAAAAGAAAAGAAAAAAAGGGGGAAAAAGAAAGAAAAAATAAAAAAGAAAGAAAGAAAGAAAGAAAAAACAAGAAGAAAAAAAGAATGTGGTTACTTGTCTGGAATCAGCTAATGACACAAGAGCACCGTTGCTACACTTTATCTACGTAAGGAATGTTTTAGAAACAAAATATATATGAAAGGGATATCAGCTGTTAACGAAATTATGTTCATTAAAAATTTGCAACGCTGAGTAAGTATCACGTGGCTTAGATAAGTGTTCTTGTTTTGTAATCGATCAGCTGATCACAGGGCGGTATCAGCTGATGTAGTTTTCTAAATGCGGTTGTTGTAAATGTTTATTACTTTAGGAAATTGTTAATTACACAAAAGGCTGGAGTTGATACTGATATCCTGGACTAAATCAATGTAATTAATTGATTGCTCTCTCTCTCTCTCTCTCTCTCTCTCTCTCTCTCTCTCTCTCTCTCTCTCTCTCTCTCTCTCATTTCCTCATTCTCCTCATTTCCCTCCCTTCCTTTTCTCCTTCACTCATTCCCCTCCCTCCCTTTCCTCCCTTATTCATTTTCCCCCAATTTCTCCCTTACTCATTTCCCTCCTTCCCTTTTCTCCCCATCTCGTTTCCCTTCTCCTTTTTCTCCCTATCTCATTTCCCTACCTCTCTTTTTCATTTCACTCCCTCCCTTACTCCTTCCCCTCCTCTCCCTTTTCTCCCTTACTCATCCCCCTTCTCTCCCTTACTCATTCCCCTCCTCTCCCTTCTCTCCCTT
>NC_061832.1:12735646-12738320 GCF_019202785.1 Penaeus chinensis
TATTTTTACATATATTTATCTAACTGACTGTGTCTGGTTATCAAAAGATCTATCTATGTATCTATCTATTTATTTGTATGAATGCATATATATCTATTTGTTTGTTAAACTTTCTAATTTGTCCATCTATCATTTTATTGACCTATCTATTTATTAGTCTATCTATCAGTCTATTTTTTCTCTTTTTTTCTCTCTAACTCATATCATTATTGTCATTGATGATAAGTATAGTAATGATAATTATAGCAGTAATGATAATGACAAAAATGATAATAATAATAATAATAATAATAATAATGATTGTAAAAGGAATAATAATGATGATAAAGTCAATGATAATGATAATTTTACTAACAACAATAACAAGAAGAAGAATACAATGATAGTAATAAAGATAATAATAATAATAACACTAGTGACTGTAACAATAATAATAATAATAACCATAATAATAATAATAATTATAATAATAATAATAATGATAACGAAAATGATTGTGATAATATTAATAATGATAATGATTATAGTAGTAATAATAGTAAAAATGATAACAATGATAATCATTAAAAGGATAATAATAATAATAATAATAATGACAATAATGATAGTAATAAAAATAATAGATATAATAATAACGATACTAAGGACAGCAGTACTAATAAAAGTAATAATGATAATGATAGAATAATAATAATAATAAAAACAATAAAAGAGGTAATTTTCATAATGTTGATGGTATTAAAAACATATGTATCAGTACCAACAGCTTTAGTATATTGATATTAAACGTAATATATTTCTTCGTCTTCTTCTAATCTCTCTATCTCTCTCTCTCTCTCTCTCTCTCTCTCTCTCTCTCTCTCTCTCTCTCTCTCTCTCTCTCTCTCTCTCTCTTTCTCTCTCAATCTCTTTCTCTTTCTCACTCTCTTCTCTCTCTCTCACTCTCGTCGTTTCTCTCTCTCTCTCTTTATTTATTTATCTCCCTCTGTCTCTATTTATCAGTATATCTATATCTTTTTCTTTCTTACGCTCTCTCTCTCTCTCTTTCTCTCACATTCTCTCCTCTCGCTCTTTCTCTCTATCCCCTTCTCTCTACAAATCCAAAGATAATCGCTTTTAATGTGAGATATTATAGTAGCGAAATTACTTACGCGGAAATTATTATTGTTGTCGGCTGTGTTGAGACTGGTTCCTTCCCTTTAAGAATATTTTTGAAGGGGGGAGGGGGGAGGGGGGGGGTAGCATTTTGCTTTATTTCAGAGGCTGTTCCAATAAGCAAAGGATTATACTGTGAACAATATTAACAACGTTATTTGATATATTTTAGAAGCTCTTGCTTTCTTGCCAACTTTTTTTTTTTGTTTTCTTGTTGTTGTTTTTTTTTGCGTTTCTTTTTCTTTCTTGTTTTTTGTCTCTGTCTGTTTGTCTGTTCCTCTTCTCTTTGTTTCTAAGATTATGTAGGTCCGTCTGTCTCTATCTCCGCCTCTGTTTCTGTCTGTCTGTCTTTTGCTGTCTGTCTCTGTCTCTCTATCTTTATCTAGCTATATATATATATATAAATATCCATCTATCTTTCTATATCTCCCTCCATCTCTCTATTCATGCCTCTCTCTCTCTCTCTCTCTCTCTCTCTCTCTCTCTCTCTCTCTCTCTCTCTCTCTCTCTCTCTCTCTCTCTCTCTCTCTCTCTCTCTCTCTCTCTCTCTCTCTCTCTCTCTCTCTCTCTCTCTCCCTTGATCTACTTCTTTTAGTGTCTATATTACTATACTGAACGAGATAATTGGGTCCGACTCTTTTTCCTGTATCTTTTTCTTCTCTATTTATTTTCTTAACTTTCATGTATACTTCGTTGCCCTCCGGTGATAAGATAAGAAAGTCGTATCTTTATTCCGTATGTAAACTGTAAATACAATATATATATTTTCCTGTTCTTCTTTTTTCTTCTTTCTTTCTATCTTTTCTTATTTCTTCCTTTTTTTCTTTTTATTTTATTTAATTTTTTCCTTTTATCATTTTCCTTCGTGTTTTATCTTTTCTCTATTATTTATCAATCCATTTCCTCAAGTATCATTTTTGTTTAACTACCAGTAGATATATACAAAAATGTAAATTATCTTGCAACTGTTATATTTCCTAATGCTTCTTAATTACTAATCATTCCTAAAATGGCACTCGGCGGCAGTTCAAAACAAGAATACTCAAGGAATAATTCGAACCATTCAAGGAAGATTCGAGACAGTTCACGGAAGATTCGAGACAGTTCACGGAAGATTCGAGACAGCTCAAGGAAGATTCGAGACAGTTCACGGAAGATTCGAGACAATTCACGGAAGATTCCAGACAGTTCACGGAAGATTCGAGACAGTTCACGGAAGATTCGAGACAGTTCACGGAAGATTCGAGACAGTTCACGGAAGATTCGAGACAGTTCACGGAAGATTCGAGACAGTTCACGGAAGATTCCAGACAGTTCACGGAAGATTCAAGACAGTTCACGGAAGATTCCAGACAGTTCACGGGAAAATTCGAAAACCGTTCACGGGAAAATTCCAGACAAAATTTACGGAAGATTCCCCCAAAAGTTCACGGAAGATTCGAGACAGTTCACGGAAGATTCGAGACAGTTCACGGAAGATTCGAGACAGTTCACGGAAGATTCGAGACAGTTCACGGGA
>NC_061832.1:12748420-12758340 GCF_019202785.1 Penaeus chinensis
GATAGCTCTATTATTTTCTAGAAGATGAATACCAGTTATTTATAATTACTGTATGTACAGTAACTGGGACGTTCGAAAAGCATTTTTTTGTTGTTGTTATTTTCAGTCTAAATTCGCAGTTTGAAAGACTTATTTTTGCTATTAAGAGTAGATATCATCCTTTTAAACTCTTCCCCTAAAATGTATGGACGAGTTTTTTCGTGCTACATTATCCTGAAATTATTTTCTGAAATTCTCATTTCCTGTATCTTCTTCAGTTAACACAAAACCAAGATGAGGAAATCTTCCCTCGTCTCAATGCACTGCTATTACTATCTGTTTCCTTCCGCGATTATTCCTGTCACTACGAGGGGGGAAACAAGACATCACAGCAGTTTGTTTACATGGCGGTATTCACGAAAGGTCTATGACTGTTTTGCGATTCTGTCTATGATTTGCCCTGTTGCCGCATCTCGAAGTTGATGCTGGTAATAGAACAAACATTTATATCTTTATAGACCTAATTTTGATAATCTATTGTAATAAAATGATAAGGTAAAGATGGTAATAAATCTTGCTTACATCATAACGGTAATGTTACACAATTAGTGCATCGAAATGTGATGTGATTCCACTACAGTTAAAGCGGGCGCCACTATTTGTATATTTAAATAAAATGTATCAATAAAAATGTAGGTGACAGCTCAATTAACGCTTAATAACTTATCAAAAGAGGCCTCGAAGCTTTTCTTATTATTTCCCAAAGCGGAATAATCTTCAACTAAGGAAAATTTGCATAAGGACCAATTAAAGACAGTCTTTAGAGGTAAGGACAAAATTAACGACAGCTCTTACGGATGTGAATAGAAAATACAAGTAAAATATAAGAAACAACTAAAAGTATTTTTTTATCATATTCGATACAGAATTATCTTCCAATTTGTGTAAATTTAGACTGTAGTTTTAAAGACAATCCTTACGGCCGAGTCATGAACAAAAACTACCTGTCAAGGATATTTTCGTGGGGAGTCGAAGACAAATTAGCCGAATCAAAGACAAGTGAAGCTAATTACACAGTCATGACAAATAGACTTTGGAGGCCCATTCTGATTTATTGTCGACCATTCATTGATCCTTTTTCTCAAGGGCGTCACTTCATTTTTTTTTTTTTTTCTGGCAAAGTTAGCGAGAAATGTTGAGAAAAAAAGGGGCTATTCGGTTTGCAATTTTCAGATACGATCAGATTTGTATAGGTGTAATATACGGGGAAAAATCTTGAGGGTGTGGTCAAGGGAGAGAGGGGGGGGTAAGCTAGACCTTGAGGGGGGGTAAACAGAGTCTAGGGGGATGAACTGCCCTCCCCCCAGTCCCCCCCCCCCCTCCATGACGCCCCTGCGCTTTCTACATATTTACAGCAATTTTCAGTTCGAAATTGTATGTATATATATGTACCTGCGTCTGTGTGTGTGTGTGTGTGTGTGTGTGTGTGTGTGTGTGTGTGTGTGTGTGTGTGTCTCTGTGTGTGTGTGTGTGTGTGTGTGTATGTGTGTGTGTTTGTAAGTATGTATGCATGAATGTAGACGCTTACGCACACACGCACGCGGGTGTGAGTGCTTACGTGAGTGCTGTATACTGTACACACACACACGCCATTAGCGGGCGGTTCAGATGCACCCACTCCAAGTTATGAGGCCTCTGGAAGTCCTCGGAAGGGTGGGACTCCGACCAAAAACAAATATTGGTGTAAGTCATTCGTGTACAGGCAACAGGGGGAGTAAGATAGATAGATAGGTAGATAGAGAAAACCTGAGTGAAAGAGAGAGACAGAGATAGAGAGAGAAAGAGAGAGAGTGAGAAGAGAAAGAAATATTTAGAGAGAGAGAGTAGAGACATGATGAAAAACAGAAAGAGAATGAAAAACAGAGAGAGAGAGAGAGAGAGAGAGAGAGAGAGAGAGAGAGAGAGAGAGAGAGAGAGAGAGAGAGAGAGAGAGGCCTCTCACCTCCTTCGCTTCGGTCTTAAAAGCATTCTCGACCCCCCACCCCACCCCCCACCCGCCCCCCAAAAATACGTGAATTTATTGAACCAAATATCCATAAACCAGTCACTCCCACTGTGATTAGTGGTTGCTATTGACAAAAAAAGAAAGAAAAAGAAAAAAACATGAAAAATATATATATAAAAATCATGCAAAGGAGAAAATAAGGAGCTAATTTCTGCAACATGCAATTGACGGGGGCCACATCTTGCAAGCAGTCTTTTGCAACATTAAAGATGGATGGGTATTATCCAATCAAGAATTCCTGATCGATCGAAAATACACCTGTGGATTATATAACATCATTAACAATTATCGGAAATCTGCCAAGTCATTTTAAGGTTTATTTAGGAAAGATAAAACGTAGACAGCGACCTAAAAAGAAAAAAAAAAAAAAAAAAAAAAAAAAAAAAAAAAAAAAAAAAAAGGAAAAGAAAAAGTATGAAGAATGAAAGAAGAAGGGAAAGAACATGATGATTATGATAATAATAATGATAATTACTGTATCATTATCATTATTATTATTATCATTAGTCTCATTATCATGCTCAATGTTATTATATCATCATTTTCATTATTTTCATTACTGTTACTATCATTATTATTGTTATTATTGTTACTAATATTACAATTATTATCATTATTATTATCATTATCATTGTTATTATTATCATTATTATTATTATCACTATTGTTATTGTTATTATTATTATTATTATTATTATTATTATTATTATTATTATTAATGTTAATATCATCATCATCATCATTATTATTATAATGTGTAATAAAAAAGAAATAACAGATCTTAAATAATTCCAGCCTAAGACAAAGCAAAATCAAGAATAATGAATAAAAAACATAAAGCTTAAAGAAAAATAGAAAAGAAAGAAACAGAGAGAAAAAAAAGAGAGAGAGAAAAAAATGCCATGAATAGAAAATAGATAATTTTAGTCCCTGAATAAATGATAAAGAAACGAAAAAGAAGAAGAAACAGAAGAAAACTTTGATTAATCTAGAGAAAAAAAAAATAGTTGGGAAAAGTGTAGTCCTTGAACTGAAAAATATAAAACAAACAATATAAATGAAAGGCCATTTGTACAATAAAAAATATAATACTAGAAAACACGTAAAACAAATCAGAATAATGATAAGAAAATAAAACAAAAAAGAGAAAACGAAAACATAGAAATAAACAATGTAAAACATAGAAAAAAAAAACTTTGATCGACCTGCAAGAGGGGGGGGGGAGCAAGGGGGGAGTAATTACCCTCCTTACTTACCCTCCCTCTCCCTGTCCCCCCCTCCCTTCCTCCATTCCCTTCCTTCATTCCTCTCCTCTCTCCTCCCTCCCTCCCTCCCCTCTCACTCCCTCCCCTCCCTTCCTTCCTTCACCCCCTCCTTTCCTTCCTCCCCTCCTCCTCCCGCCTTCCCTCCCTTCTCTCCCTCCCTTCCTCCCTTCCCTCCTCCCCCTCCCTCCCTCCTCCCGCCCTCCCTCCCTCCTCACCCTCCCTTCTTCACTCCCCTCCTCCCCCTCCCTCCCTCCTCCAGCCCTCCCTCCCTCCCTCCTCTCCCTCCCTTCTTCACTCCCCTCCTCCCCCTCCCTCCCTCCTCTGCCTCCCTTCCTCCCTCCTCCCCCTCCCTTCCTCCTACTCCCACCCTCCCTCCCTTCTCTCCCTCCCTTCCTCACTCCCCTCCTCCCACTCTCTCCCTCCTCCCGCCCTTCCTCCCTCCTCTCCCTCCCTTCTTCCTTCCCCTTCCTCCCTTCCTCCCTTCCTCCAACCCTCCCCTCCCATTATTATTGTAGTTATTTTCAGTAAAAGTACTATCATTATCATTATTATTATTAGTAGTAGTAGTAGTATCATCAACATCATCATCATCCTCGTCATTATTATTATTTTTATAATTTCATTACTATTATCATTATTATTATCATTATTATTATCATTATCATCCTCATCGTTATTATTACTATTATTATCATCATTATTATAAGTATTATCATTATTATTACGAATTTTATCACTATTATTATTACGAATTTTATCACTATTTTTATTGCTATTATCATATTATCATCATCACTATTATTATTATAATTTTGTTCACATTATTCTGATTATCATTATTATAATTGTTGTTCTTTTTATTATGGTCATCATTATCATTATTATCATTATTGTTATCAATATTATTATTGTTCTTATTTTTGTTGTTGTTATTATTATTATTATCATAATTATTTTATTGTTATTAATATTATTATTATTATCCTTATTATTATTACTATTGCTGTTGTTTTGTTGTTGTTGTTATTATTATTATTATTATTATTATTATTATTATTATTATTATTATTATTATTATTATTGTTGTTATTATTATTATTATTGTTATTATTATTATTATTACTATCTTTATTATTATTATTATTATTGTTATTATTATTTTTATCATCATCATCATCACCATCATAATCTTCATCATTATTGTTGTCGGCATTTTTCTCCTTATTACTATTATTACTTTTACTACTATCATTATCAATTTTATCATTAGAGAGAGGAAGAAATAAAAAAAAGGTAGAGAGCAAGAGATAGATAGAGAGATAGATAGATAGATAGATAGATAGAGAGAGAGAGAGAGAGAGAGAGAGAGAGAGAGAGAGAGAGAGAGAGAGAGAGAGAGAGAGAGAGAGAGAGAGAGAGAGAGAGAGAGAGAGAGAGAGAGAGAGAAAGAGAGAGAGAGAGAGAGAGAGAGAGAGAGAGAGAGAGAATTATTCCATAAACAACAACAAAGATCAAAATACCTTGAAAGGCTTAACTCGTCCGAATCCTTAGATGTAAGAAGACAAATGTTCGGACTCTTTTTGGCAGTGGCTAAAAGGCGGCCGGCTGTCAAGCGTGGGCGGCGATGGAGGCTGTGGGCGGCCCTCTTTTGGGAAAAGGGGGGGAGGGGGGAGATAACAACGTCTACTCCCGTCACGTTTCCCCCATATCTAGAGCTGGAAATAAAGGGGAAAAAAAGGGGGAAAAAAAAAATTACTTTCGAAATTCGTGGTGGATAGTCCTAATTGGCAACTCATCTCTTGATCGTGATCCTTTTTTTTTAAATGTTTTTATTCACTTATTTTTGTTATTGTTTATTTATTAATATCGATTGATTTGTATTTCTCCCGGTTTCTAGGGTTGAAAGAAAATGGAAAGAAAGAAAGAAAGAAAAAAGTTTTTTTAGGATTCGTGATAAAGTATCTAATCCTAGTTGGCAACTCACCTCCCTCGATATTATTGTGTTTCTATGACTATTTTCCTTCACTTTCTGATATTCACTTATTTTTTGATAATGATTCTAAGCAATAATTCTCTAATGACAACCCCTACCCCCCCCCCTTCTATCTTAAATTTATTAAAAACAATAAAGGAATAAAATATATATATAACAAAATTCATGATTCACTATAATCCTACTTGCAAATCCTATTTCAAAATTAATATTCAATATTTACTCACGAATTAATCCTAAAACTGAATAATTTATAGCTATTGAGATAAGCTTGCATAAATGAGAATGATATGTTTTCATAGATGTATAGACAGAAAGAGAGAGAGAGAGAGAGAGAGAGAGAGAGAGAGAGAGAGAGAGAGAGAGAGAGAGAGAGAGAGAGACAGAGAGAGAGAGAGAGGAAGATAGATAGACAAGGGGAGACAAATAGATAGCTAGATAGATAGAGAGAGAGACAGACAGACAGACAGAGAGTGAGGAAGATAGATAGATAGACAGGTGGAGAGGTATATAGATAGAGATTGAGTGAGACGGAGAAAGTTATATAAAAATTGAATCTAAAATGCCAGATCTGTTTTTTTATTATTAAGCCAATTTCTCTAAACTAAATACGTATGTTTTAATTTTGAAACTTTGTCATTGAATACTAGAATCTATGGAATACTTTCCTTCATTGCAACATTTTTATTTACCTCGTCAAAGATTCGATTTTTTTATCAGCAAATTTGATTTACGTTTATGTAATAAAGGGTTAGGAATTTCAGCAAGTGGTTGATTAAGTAATAATCGATAAGATGTATATTTAGCAAATGTAACAAATATAGTAAATGCAAAGGCAAGTATAACAAATAAACACACACACGCACACACAAACACAAAGACACATACATACACACACACACACACACACACACACGCACATACTCATATATATATATACATATATATATATATATATATATATATATATATATATATATATATATACATATATATATATATATATATATATATATATATATATATATATATATATATATGCCCACACAAATATATACATAGATAGATAGATTGGTAAGTTAGTATATTTATAGATAGATATGAATGTGTGTGTATATATATATATATATATGTATATATATATATATATATATATATATATATATATATATGTATATATATATATATATATATATATATATATATATATATAATGATGATGATGACAAAATTATAATAATAATATTGAAAATACTAATGGTAATGATAACAATATCTATGATAATACTACTACTAATAATAGTGATGATTCTAATAATAATAATGATAATAATACAATTGTTGTAATTCTAATAATAATAATAATAATAATAATAATAATAATAATAATAATAATAATAAAAGTAATAATTACAATAATAATAATAGTAAAAAAAAATCATAAGTAATAATAATGATGATCATAATAATAATAATAATAATAATAATAATAATAACAATAATAATAAAATAGTAATAATAATAATAACAGTGATGATAATAATGATAAGGATAATAATAATGACAGTAATAATAGTAATAACAATAATAATAATGATAATAATATTGATAATAATAATAACAATGATAATAATAATAATGATAACAATAATAATACAATAATAATAATAATAATAATAATTGTAATAATAAGGGTAATAATAATAATAATAATAATAATAATAAGGCTTATAATAAAAATGATGATAATGATAGTAACAATAATAATAACGATATAAGGAATGATGATACTAACAATAACGATAATTATAACAATGATAATAACAATAACAATAACAATAATAACACCAACAAATATAATAATAAAGATACAAATAATAACAAAAAAAAAAACTAACCAACCAATTATTACTCCTCTTCACCCCCCCCCTCTACCCCCCACTACCCCCCCCCCCCCGTAGTCGTAACGGCCAATCATGAATCGAATTAGACTTGCCCCTCCCCTAACCGATACTATCGACCAATCACAAATCGAATTAGAAGCAATCGTCGTTGCCCCTCCCCCTTTTTCTCTCTCTCCCCCGCTGCCTCACCCTACCCCCCCCCCCCCCGCCCCCTCTGCATGGCTACTCTGGTGTTTGTTTGTTTATGTCTTTCCTTTGTGTTTGCTTTATTTCGTGTTTTTTATTTTTTATTTTTTATTATTCTCTTCTTTGCTTTCTTGTTTCTTCTCCATTGTCTTGTCTCTTCCCCTTTCTTCGTCTCTTCTTCACTCTATGTCTCTTCTCCACTTTCTTGTGTTTGCTTTATTCCGTGTTTCTTTGATATTCTTCGTCTCTTCTTTGCTTTCTTGTTTCTTCTCTGCTCTCTTGTCTCTTTTCTGGTTTCTTTCCCTTTTCTTTGTCTCTTCTTCACTTTCTTGTGTTTGCTTTATTCCGTGTTTCTTTGATATTCTTCGTCTCTTCTTTACTTTCTTGTTTCTTCTCCATTCTCTTGTCTCTTCTTTGCTCTTCTGTCTCTTTCTTTTTTCTTCGTCTCTACTTCACTCTATGTCTCTTTTTCACTTTCCTGTGTTTGCTTTATTCCGTGTTTCTTTGATATTCTTCGTCTCTTCTTTACTTTCTTGTTTCTTCTCCATTCTCTTGTCTCTTCTCTGCTCTCTTGTCTCTTTCCTTTTCTTCGTCTCTTCTTCACTCTACGTCTCTTGTCCACTTTCTTGTGTCTTCTTTTGATCCCTGTTTTTTCATTATTCTTCGTCTCTTCTTCATTCCTTTGTTTCTTCTCCATTCTCTTGTCTCTTCCCTTTTCGTCATCTCTTCTTCACTCCTCGTCTTTTCCCTATTCTTCGTTTCTTCTACTCCTCTTCTCTTCCGTATCCCATGTTTCTTCTCTACTCCCTTTCTCTTTCATATTCTTCGTCTTTTCTCCATTCCCCGTCTCTTCTCTACCCTTCGCCTCTTCTCTATTCTTCGTCTCTTCTCCACTCCTCATTTCTTCTCTATCCTTCGTCTCTTCTCTACCCTTCGTCTCTTCTCTACCCTTCGCCTCTTCTCTATCCTTCATCTCTTCTCTATTCTTCGTCTCTTCTCCACTCCTCATTTCTTCTCTATCCTTCGCCTCTTCCCTATTCCCCGTCTCTTCTCACTCCTCGTCTCTTCCCTACTCCCTGTCTGTTATTCCCTTCCTCACCTATCCATCGCACATCCTCCTATCCCCCCCCCCCTTTGTTTATCATCCCCATCGCCCTGCCTTCGTCCTCGCCAACCTATCCCTCTTCCTCAGCTCCCTATTACTCCTCCTCCCTTCCTCCATCCTTCCTCCTTCCTTCCTCGCCACTAACTCTGTCTATCTTCCTCTATCTTCCTCACTCCATCCTCCTTATCCTTCGATCTTTCTTCCCCAACCCCCCGCCATCCTTCCCCACCGCTCTCCTTACTCCCTCTATCTCTCCTCCCCACTCTTATTTCACTCTCCTACCTCCCCTCTTCCCTTACCCTCCTCCCCTTACCCTCCTATCCACTTCCCTCTCCATCCTCCCCTCTCCCCTTACCCTCCTCCCCTCTTTCGTTACCCACCTCCCCCCTGTTCCCTTACCCACCTCCCCACCTCCCCTCTCCCCACTCCCCTTACCCTCCTCCCCTCTCCCCTTACCCTCTTCCCCACTCCCCTTACCCACCTCCCCTCTCCCCATACCCACCTCCCTTCTCCCCTTACCCTCCTACCTACTACCCTCTCCTACCTCCCCACTCCCCTCTCCCTCCTCCCCTCTCCCCTTACCCCCCTACCTACTCCTCTCTCCTACCTTCCCACTCCCATCTCCCTCCTCCCCCCTCCCCTTACCCTCCTCTCCACTACCCTCCTCCCCACTCCCCTCTCCTACCTCCCCACTCCCCTCTCCCTCCTCCCCTCTCCCCTCCTCCTCCTCCCCATTCCCTCCCCAACAGTAGCTCCCAAGCGTCGCAGGTCACCTGTTATTTGCATATTAAGAGCTTCATTAACTGCAAATAACTTTTCTGTTGTCCTAAAACGCGCTGTCAATCGAGTTGCATTAATCAAATATGTAATCTGCTGTGATATGCTTCCTAGTATTTTTGTTGTTGTTGTTGTTTTTTTGTTTTTTGTTTTTTAGAGGTGGGAGGGAAGGGAGGGGGGGAGGAAGGGGAGCAGGGGGGGAGCGTTTTTTTGTTTTTTTCATCCTGGTCGTCATTTTCTTCATTATTATTATGGTTTCTATTGTTGCTATTTTGTTTATTAATCGTAAAATTATACTAGTTCTTAACTTTTTATATATATATATAATCTTCAAAATCGCTTTAACTTCCGTCTCCTTCTTCTTCCCAACTTTTCATTTTATTCTCCTTCTCCTTCTCCCAACTTCGTCAATTTGGTTTGATTAATTCATAGCTTTCTATCTCTCCCTTTTTTAATCATCCATTAGTTTACAGTTCCATTTCCCTTAGAATATAATCCTCTATCCTATCTATCTATTTATATGTCAGTCTATGTGTGTGTGTGTGTATATATATCTATATATATATATATCTATATATATTATATATTTATACCTATATATTTAATACACACATAGATATATATATATATATATATATATATATAT
>NC_061832.1:12768440-12770940 GCF_019202785.1 Penaeus chinensis
GAATGATAATGTTAGCAAATAACCTGCAAAAACTGGCTGCCTATAGAAAATGACTATGTTCCAAAAATAATATTGAAGATAATGATCATAATAATGATAATGATAATAATGATGATGATGATAATAGTAATGATAATATCGATAATAGTAATAATGATAATACTAAGGATAATGATGATAATAACTGTAAAGATAATGATGATACTGCTACTACTACTAAAATAATGATAATAATGATAATGCTAACAATAACAATAACAATAACAATAACAATGACAACACAACTAATTCCAGCAACAGAACAAGGACGCCATCACGAAGCACAAACGCTCGGATCATTTCCACAGCGAGAGGAAAGAGAGAGAGAGAGAGAGAAAAATCGGCCGCGTTTTGTAGTCTGAACTTTTTGTTTGTGAGCTTTTATCTGTAGAAGTAATGTGATCACCTCCCGCCGGTGGTGTCCCTTGGGTCTCGGGCACAGGTGGCGGGGGAGGGGGGGGGGGAGGGGGAAAGAGGGGGAGGAGAGGAGGTAAGTCGCCGGTTTTATAGCTTTTGGATGATTGGAGTTTTTTTTTCTGTTGATTAGCGTGTGAGTTTATATGTTTGTGTTTATATATATGTGTATATATATAATTGTGTTTGTATATTTATATATATATATATATTTTTTTTTTTTTTGGGGGGGGGTATATATATATATATACACACACATACACATATATACTTGTATGTGTGTAATATAATATGTAATAATAATTATAATGACAATGAAAATGGTGATGACGATAACTATGACGATGACAATGAAGATGACGATGACGTTAACTCTGACGATGTTACATAAATATAATCCTACTGAAATAAACAGATATAAATGGACTGCGTGATATAGTAATAGATACATACACACATTATTACAGGCAGATAGCTAAAGACATCGACAGATAGATAGATAGACTAAGATGGAAACGGGTACGAAAATAGAAATAGATAGGAATGGTTAAAAGAGATAGAGACAGATAGGCAATAGACGCAGACGGATAGACTGATAAGAGTTGAACGTCCTATCTTCATTTCAAGAGTGAAGTCCGGCCAATGACCTCTGTTCACTCTGCTGATTGGCTAATCTTATTTTTGAACCTGTGAGCATTTTCTGCCGTGGTGCAATTTTTGCAGTTGAATTTGCCGCTTGTCAGGCCTCGGCCACGGGAGAGCTTCATATACTGATGAGTGGCAATTAAGCATTATGTAATCATGATGATAATAAACATGATGATAGTCAGAGGTGTCTCTTTTTCTCTCTTATCTACCTATACATCTCTCTTCTCGTTTTCTCCCTTTCCCTCTCTCCATCTATCTTTCCCCGTTTCTGTCTCTCCCTCTCTTCCCCTCCCCCCCCCCCCCCTTTCTCTCTCTCTCTCTATCGTTCGTTCTCTCCCTCTCACACTCTCTTTGTCTCTTCCTCCCTCTCTCACTCCCTATCTCTCCTCCCCTCCCTCCCTCCCTCCCTCGCAAATCCATCTCGCACCCGTTCGACCGTCGCAAATCCCAAACTGACCTTGACACCAGTTAGCACAGGTCCAACTCTGCAGTCGTGTTTGAGAGCTGACAAATGCATAGCCATCTCACCCTCCCTAAACAACAAACAACGGAATTAACAACAACAGCCCAGACAACAACGCAATCAACATCAGTTAAGGGCCACAACACATACAATAGCTTCGGTATTACACGGAACTGAAGCTTCGAATCCAATGTACACGCGAGCGAAACAGTTAAATGAAACCGTGCAGCAGTCTACACGAGGCGGCATCCACGAGGGTGCACACAGGGAACGATCACGTGCAATGGCTTGGTTCGATTAACGCTACGTTACTATGCTGTAGACTAGGACCGATCCCATGTACAGAGAAATAAACGGGCGGAATGTATACGCACGAATAGACGCGTAAAATGTACAAATGTAACCCAAAAATACACATGTAAACAGAGAAAGAATACAAATGCAAATTAACAAAAAAGTATAGATATACATAGACGTAAATAGATATACATATGTTGATCATGCAGTAACCAACCAAAACAAATAAATGTAGTGTAAAACTAGATATAGTTGTTCACTATTCACAGATACAATAACAAAATTATATTGATGTAGCTTTTGACTAACACGAATAACTCAGATCTTGTGACATCATAACACTTAAAACCAACTGTATTAGCTGTACTTCTCTGCTTGTCTCTTTCGCTGTGTTTGCGTAGCATGTGTTTTATATATATATATATATATATGTTGATATATATGTATATATGTATATATATTTGTGTATATATTTATATATATATTTTTATATATATTTATATATATATTTTTCTATATATTTATATATATATTTTTATATATATTTATATATATATATATATATATTCATATATGTATTCATATATACTTATATATATTTATGTATATATATTATATATATATATATTTATATATATA
>NC_061832.1:12800422-12807922 GCF_019202785.1 Penaeus chinensis
TCTTCTGTTTCTTTTTTTCTGGCATTTCCTTCTTCGTGTTTCTTTCGTTTTTTGTTTTTCGTCTACTTATGTTTCTTTCTTTTTTATTTATTTTTCTTCTGTGTTTCTTTTTTCTGGCTTTTCTTTCCTCTGTTTTTTTCTTCTCCTTCTGTCTTTTTCTCTCCCCCTTTCTTCCCTATACGTACATCCATATGTGAGAGGTAGTTGGTAGGTAAGTAGGTAAGTAGAAAGATAAACAGAAAGAAAGAAAGACATACAAACAGAAATAAAAGACATACATACAGAAAGAAAGACATAGATATATATACATAGATATATATATAACAACAGATAATCATTCACACAACCATTCGTACTATAATACTCCATACGTTTATCCACGTGGAGTGAATTTTTTCATTAAAAGATTTTTTTTTTTTATTATTCTCCTTATATCTTTCGTTAACAATATACAATTGATAAAATAAACAGAAACATTTTCCCTTCACTTCAATATTCAATTTTCCCTTCACCCAAAACGGAAATCGTGAACAGCGCCTCCATTACTGATCATTCCTACACAACTAAGTCTTCTAAATTTAGTTGTATAATTGGTTTCCAAACTTTTTTTTCCCCATGTCCATTACAAGTGTAGATTATCCAGTATCCGAGAAAGATCCGTTTAAGCCGAGGGCATTAGCTTGTGAATTTATCATGACTAACGGAAAAATAATATGAAATAGTGAAAATATTCCAGGAATGAGATATGTGTGTCTGTGTGTAGAGAGAGGAGATAGATAGATAGATAGAGAAGTGAGAGAGAGAAGCGAGAGAGAGAGAGAGAGAGAGAGAGAGAGAGAGAGAGAGAGAGAGAGAGAGAGAGAGAGAGAGAGAGAGAGAGAGAGCGAGAGAGCGAGAGAGAGAGAGAGAGAGGGAATCGAGCGAGAGAGAGAGAGAGAGAGAGAGAGAGAATCGAGCGAGCGAGCGAGAGAGAAGCGAGCGAGAGAGAGAGAGAGAAAGCAAGAGAAAGAGAGAAAAACCGAGAGAGCAAACCTGGCGGATACATCTCACTCATAAACGTATTCACACAAGAGGTCATCTAACAGGTCAGGTCACTCGGGAAGTCCAGTCACACGAGAGTAAACCAAACGACATGTTGCTTGAAAACGCAATCACTATGCAACAGCTTAATAAGTGATGTCGCTGGCAACACGCAACGTTACATGCAGAGCAGATTCACGTTTCATGATTCCGTAAACGTTTTCCATGTGATGTGGCGAGCCAGGTTGGGGGGGGGGGGGGGTAAGTATATACGATATATATATGTGTGTGTGTGTGTGTGTGTGTGTGTCTGTGTGTGTGTGTGTGTGTGTGTGTGTGTGTGTGTGTGTGTGTGTGTGTGTGTGTGTGTGTGTGTGTGTGTGTGTGTGTGCGTGTGTGTGTGCGTGTGTGTGTGTGTGTGTGTGCGTGTGTGTATGTGTAAGTGTGTGTGTGTAGGGAGAGGGAGAGGGAGAGAGAGAGAGAGAGAGAGGGAGAGAGGGAGGGAGAGAGGGAGGGAGAGAGAGAGAACCTGTACCGAACATGTAAGTTCCCTCCACTGGCTGCCCTCCGATAAACGCCATTGGTTTTATGTATATTTATGTATCCTCTGAATATGGCTCCCTACATTCTGCTACATGGACAGTTGGCGAACCATTGCCCGAGAGGTGTCAAATACGGAGTGCTCGTGCATGTAAACCCAGAAGAAATATTACATATGAAGAGAATTGTGCGAGTATATATATTTATGTGTGTACATACTTACATATACCCACACACACACACGCACACACACACACACACACACACACACACACACACACACACACACACACACACAGACACACACACACACACAGACGTACATACACACTGACACACAGACAGACACACACACACACACACACACACACACACACACACACACACACACACGCACGCAGACACACACACACACACACACACACACACACACACACACACACACAGACACACACACACACACACACACACACACACACACACACACACACACACACGCAGACACACACACACACACACACACACACACACACAGACACACACACACACACACACACACACAAACACACACGTACACACACACACGCCATTCCCTTACATATCTTTGTGAAGCTATTCATTCTCGTTCAGACCTTTTATGTGTCTATCACAGTGAACTCAATTCGAGCGCCGCCTTACAGAGGCTCTCGCAAAAGGCCTGATCTAACGGCGGAAGTATTAGGGGCAAGTCCTGCGCTGGCACATCTTGGGCACCAAAATAATGAAGTGGAGTTGGAAGTGGAAGTGGAAGTGGAAGTAATAGTGGTGGTGGTGGAGTTTGAGGTGGAGGTGGAGGTGGTGGTAGAGGTGGTGGAGTTTGAGTTGGAGGTGGAGGTGGTGGTAGAGGTGGTGGAGGTGGAGTTGGAGATGGAGTTGGAGGTGGAGTTGGAGGTGGAGTTGGAGTTGGAGTTGGAGTTGGAGTTGGAGTTGGAGTTGGAGGTGGAGTTGGAGTTGGAGTTGGAGTTGGAGTTGGAGTTGGAGTTGGAGTTGGAGATGGAGATGGAGATGGAGATGGAGATGGAGATGGAGATGGAGATGGAGATGGAGATGGAGTTGGAGATGGAGGTGGAGTTGGAGGTGGAGGTGGAGTTGGAGTTGGAGTTGGAGATGGAGTTGGAGATGGAGTTGGAGATGGAGTTGGAGGTGGAGTTTGAGGTGGAGTTGGAGGTGGAGTTGGAGTTGGAGTTGGAGTTGGAGATGGAGTTGGAGTTGGAGATGGAGATGGAGTTGGAGATGGAGTTGGAGGTGGAGTTGGAGGTGGAGTTGGAGATGGAGATGGAGTTGGAGGTGGAGTTGGAGTTGGAGGTGGAGTTGGAGGTGGAGTTGGAGGTGGAGTTGGAGATGGAGTTGGAGATGGAGTTGGAGGTGGAGTTGGAGGTGGAGTTGGAGGTGGAGGTGGAGGTGGAGTTGGAGTTGGAGGTGGAGTTGGAGATGGAGTTGGAGGTGGAGTTGGAGGTGGAGTTGGAGGTGGAGTTGGAGTTGGAGTTGGAGTTGGAGATGGAGTTGGAGATGGAGTTGGAGATGGAGTTGGAGGTGGAGTTGGAGTTGGAGTTGGAGATGGAGTTGGAGGTGGAGTTGGAGATGGAGTTGGAGTTGGATGTGGAGTTGGAGGTGGAGTTGGAGGTGGAGTTGGAGTTGGAGATGGAGTTGGAGGTGGAGTTGGAGGTGGAGTTGGAGTTGGAGGTGGAGTTGGAGTTGGAGTTGGAGGTGGAGTTGGAGGTGGAGTTGGAGGTGGAGTTGGAGGTGGAGTTGGAGTTGGAGGTGGAGTTGGAGGTGGAGGTGGAGTTGGAGGTAAAGGTAATGGTGGTGCGGCGGCGATGATAACAAAAATAACAACAATAACAACAATAACAACAACAAAGAAAAGCAGCAAAAACAATCAACACAAATAAAGGAAAAAAAAAAAAAAAAAAAAAAAGGGGGGGGGGGGACGCACAAAAACGCCCTCAGCCGCCGCGTCCTCCATTCCCGAGCGAAGCAAAAAGCCCCAAGATTCTGATCCCTTTTGCCGTACGAGGAAGACGAATGCCTCGGACTTGGAAACCTTCCTTTTGGAAGATTTTGGTACTTTATTGATATAGATATATACGTATATATACATATATATAACAATAATAATCATGAAATATAAAAATAATAATAATAATAATAATAATGTTTATATATATATTATCATTATTATACATTATTGCTGTTGTTGTTGTTATCATTATTATTATTATTATTATTATTATTATTATTATTATTATTATTATTATATATCGTATTTCTTGCTGTTTATTCAACTGGTGTATAGTAAACTAAGAGGGAAGAGGAAGAAGAAAAAATGAAGAGGACGAGGAGAGTAAGAGAAGTAGACGACGGCGACGAAGAAGAATTGAGATAGAGAAAGGAAAAGAAGATAACGGAGAAAAAAAAAAAAGGGAGAAGAGGAAACCGAAAAAGACGAAGACAAAAAAAAAAAAAAAGGGAAAGACAGAGGAAGAAGAAAAAAAAAAAAAGGAGAAAAACACGAAATAGAAGAAGGAAAAGAGATGTATTGGTAATTATACAATAATCATTTTCATTTCTTCTCATCACGCTTGCCATTCGTTATCATTTTTCTTCACCATTTCCTTTCCTCCTTCTTCACGGAGCAATTTAATTCTTAAGAATCTCAAGTTCTTTCAACATTCAGCATTTCCAGCAAAGAATAGGACCCATAATAAACAGTCACCAATAACAAAGGTCTATCATAAATTGTAATATATGAATAAATAACGAATATCACAATCTACGTGAAATTAGAACATTAAATGAAATAAATGCGACCGTCTCATTACAATAATAATGATAATGATACTTATTAAAAATAACACTCATATATATATATATATTTACGATCTGCTCCTTTTAGTTCACATTAATTTCTCGTTTGAAAGCAAATTGGAACAAACCATACTACTGATATCTGCTGACAAAACCATTACAATATTATTGCCCAAGAAATGCCCCTACAGCATGTAGCCGCAGAGAGCTCCTAAAATTCGTTACCGACTCGTAGTTAATGCCCAAAAGCAGAACAAAACAGCTGATCATTAATCAAAAACAGCTGATCGCTGGTCAAAACCAGCTGATCACTAGTCAATACCAGCTGATCATTCGTCAAAACCAGCTGATCGCTAGTCAAAACCAGCTGATCACTTGTCAGAAACAGCTGATCACTTGTCAGAAACAGCTGATCACTAGTCAAAACCAGCTGATCACTAGTCAAAACCAGCTGATCGCTAGTCAAAACCAGCTGATTACTAGTCAAAACCAGCTGATCACTTGTCAGAAACAGCTGATCACTTGTCAGAAACAGCTGATCACTTGTCAAAACCAGCTGATCACTAGTCAAAAACAGCTGATCGCTAGTCAAAACCAGCTGATTACTAGTCAAAACCAGCTGATCACTTGTCAGAAACAGCTGATCACTTGTCAGAAACAGCTGATCACTAGTCAAAACCAGCTGATCACTAGTCAAAACCAGCTGATCGCTAGTCAAAACCAGCTGATCACTAGTCAAAACCAGCTGATCACTTGTCAGAAACAGCTGATCACTTGTCAGAAACAGCTGATCACTAGTCAAAACCAGCTGATCACTAGTCAAAAACAGCTGATCGCTAGTCAAAACCAGCTGATCACTAGTCAAAACCAGCTGATCACTAGTCAAAACCAGCTGATCACTTGTCAGAAACAGCTGATCACTTGTCAGAAACAGCTGATCACTAGTCAAAACCAGCTGATCACTAGTCAAAAACAGCTGATCGCTAGTCAAAACCAGCTGATCACTAGTCAAAACCAGCTGATCACTAGTCAAAACCAGCTGATCACTAGTCAAAACCAGCTGATCACTTGTCAGAAACAGCTGATCACTTGTCAGAAACAGCTGATCACTTGTCAGAAACAGCTGATCACTTGTCAGAAACAGCTGATCACTAGTCAAAACCAGCTGATCACTAGTCAAAAACAGCTGACCACTATTCAAAAACAGCTGATCTCCAGAAAACGGGAACCACATCAAATCGGGAAGACTTCGCTAAACGTATTTACAGAGTTAACTTTGTTTCAGCGAAATAGTTCCGTACATATGAAGACTCTGTAACGGCGCCTTCCTCTTCCGCTCTGAGCAGACGCCTCCCCGAGCTCTATGGCTCTGTGAGCTTCCTCCTCGACAGACCAACTGGATGGGAGGGCGGGTCGACTCGCAGGGAAGAACTCTATTATTCTCTTCTTCTTCTTCTACTTTACTATTTTTTCCTGTTCTCTTCTTCTTCTCTACTTCTTTACTGTTATTCTGTTTTCCTCTTCTTCTTCTTCATTATTTTTCTTGTTTTCTTCTTTTTTTTTTCTTGTTTTCTTCTTGTTCTTGTTCTTTACGATTATTCTTTCTTCTTTACTATTTTTTTTCCTTTTTCCTTCTTGTTCCTGTTCTTTGCTATCGTTGTTTTCTTCTTTACTATTTTTCCTTTTTCCTTCTTGTTCTTGTTCTTTGCTATCATTCTGTTTTCTTCTTTACTAGTTTTTCTTATTTTATTCTTCACTAGTTTTGTTATTGTTGTTTTCTCCTTCTTTACAATATTTTCTTTTCTTCTTTATCTTTTTCCCATTTTTTTCTTGTTTTCGTCTCCTTTTTCTTTACTATCTTTTCTTGTCTTCTCCTTTACGTTTTTCTTTCTTTTCCTTTACATTTGTTTTTTCTTTTTTCTTTTTTATCCGTGTTTTCCTTTTTCTCCTCTCCTTCTTTGTTGTTTTTCTTCTTCTTGTTATTGTTATTATTATCATTACCATTTGTTAACCTTTCTATTTCATCTCTTGCTCTTTCCATCTTTGCTTTCCTTCTTTCTTTACTCTCTCGCCTCTCCTTTCTTTATTCCTTTTCCCTCTTCCTTTTGTTTTATCCCATTTCAATTGTCTTTTTTTTCTTTTCCCTTCCTCGTCTACTTTCTTTCTCCTCTTCATTTGCAGTTATTCCTTGAAATTCTTCCTCTTTCACTTTCCCTTTCCCCCCCAAATTTACTCTTTACCTTTACCCCCAGTCACTGATAATCATGCTACCCTCTTCTCCCTCTTCCCCTCTCCCCATCCTCCCTTCCCTATCCCTCCCCTTCTCCCTCTGCCTTCCTCCATTTTCCATCCCCTTCCCCCTCTCCCTTTCTTCCTTTCCCTTCCTCCCTTCTCCTTTTCCCTCCACTTCCCCCTTTCTTTCTCTCACTCCCTTTTCCCTCCCCCCCCCCTCTTTCCCCATGTCCTTCTCCCTCTTACCCTCACCTCCCCCCTCCCTTCCTTCCCTCCCCTTCCCCCGTCCCTTCCCTCACCTTCCCCCGTCCCTTCCCTCCCCTTCCCCCGTCCCTTCCCTCCCTTCTCTCTTTCCCTCCCTCCCTTTCTCCCTCTCTCCCACCTTCTCCCCTTTCCCTCTCCCCCTCACCTCCCTCTCCCTCCTCCCCCCTCCTTATCCCTCTCCCTCACCCCCCCTCTATCAAATTTGCACATCGATCGTCCAATCACTCCCCCATGCAAATGTGCCGACAAAGCATGATCAATCAATATATGCAATGGCGCCGGCCGTTACTGCAACCCTAGTTAGCGGCTGATGCAACGGCGTTGATACCCTGTCCTTTATAATAGTTCCATTTGGATAATGTTATGCGGCGCGATTTAACAAATTATTGTTAGCCACTTTGGGTCGGCGGCTTGGGGTGGGTGGGGGGGTGGGGGGGTGGGGGGGGATTCGTGACTATTATCATCATCCAATGTTTGTTGTTGCTTTTGGTACTGTTATTGTTATTGTTGTTGTTGTCATTGTTATCATTATCATCGTGAGTATTATTATTATCCAATGTTGTTGCTTTTGTTCTTGTTCTTGTTATCATTGTTATT
>NC_061832.1:12812922-12817922 GCF_019202785.1 Penaeus chinensis
TGTATGTGTGTGTATGTGTGTGTATGTGTATGTGTGTGTCGCTGTGTGTGTCTGTGTGTATTGTGTTTAGATGTGTTTGTGTATAGATAAAAAGGTTAGATACACACACATATATATATATACAGATAATATAGTGATAAAAAAAAAAAAAAAAAAAAAAAACTCGAACCTCAAAAGCTTTAAATGAATAAAGACCAGAATTATAATTGCTTTAATGATGCTCCGATCTCTTCCCTACTCTCCCTCATGTTCCATCTCAGGATCTCTCTCTCTCTCTTTCTCTTTCTCTTTCACTTTATCTTTATCTTTATCTTTATCTTTATCTTTATCTTTATCTTTATCTTTATCTTTATCTTTATCTTTATCTTTATCTTTATCTTTATCTTTATCTTTATCTTTATCTCTTTCTCTCTTTCTCTCTTTCTCTCTTTCTCTTTCTCTCTCTCTCTCTCACTCTCTCTCTCTTTCTCTCTCTCTCTTCTTCTCTCGTTCTCCTTCGCTTTTTTTCTTTCTCCCTCTTTCTCTCTCTCTTTGTCTGTTCCTCTCTTTTTCTATCCCACACTTTCTCTCTCCCTCTCGCTCTCTCAAATAGAAGCCACGCCCATAACCGCCCCCCACCCCCCACCCCCACTTCTAAACCAAACAAATACAATTCGGAGAGCGCATTATGAAAACGATGTTTATTCTCTCTCAACTGTTAAAGGGATAACTGTGTTGTTGTTTTTAATGTGTGTTTGTGTTTGTATGTTTGTTTGTTTGTTCGCTTGTTTGTATGCGTGTGTTCGTTGCGTGTGCGTATGTTTGTGCGGGTGCGCGTATGTGTGTGCGTGTGCGCATGCGTGTGTGTATGTGTCCACTTATATGTAACTATACCTGTATGTCTGCGCGAAGATGTAGACATTTACGTGCATTTACGTGCATGTGTGTGCGCTCACCTCTTCCGACTTTCGACCCAAGATTCCCCCTAAACTTCAGCCATATATTAGCCGTTCTTTCCCCGCCGGGCGAGAAGACGTTCTTATCTTGTGTTCGAGAAGTTTCCAAGGAAGTTTCTCTCGGTGAAATACGCGCCGCTGAGCTCGAACGGGCGGGCGAAAACAGGCCGTTGGAGGTTATTTTCAAATCTCATTCAAATGAGATTATGATAGGCCTACATTCGAGTGTGTGTGTAAACATTCTTGGCTTATATTTGCGTGTAAACAATATAGGGTTTTATTTATGTGTAAACAATATAGGCTTATGTTTATATGTGTAAACATGATAGGCTTATGTTTATATGTGTAAACATGATATAGGTTAACAATATAGGTTTATATTTGTGTGTAAACAATAAGCTTTTGTTTATATGTGTAAATAATATAGGTTTATATCTATATGAGTGCATACAATACAAGCTTATATTTTTGTAAACAATATAAGCAATACTTATTTGTGTAAACAATATAGGCTTATATCTATGTTAGTGCAAACAATATTGTCTTATATTTATGTGTACGTAAACAAGACAGGCTTATATTTATGTACGTGTGTATACCAGATAGGCTTATATTTGTGTGTAAACAATATAGGCTTATATTTTGTGGTATGTAAGCAATATAGGTTTATGTTCATATGTGTGTAAATAATATAGGCTTATATTTGTGTAAACAATGTAGGTTTGTAAAAAATGTGTAAACAATATAGGCTTACATTTATATATGTGTAAACATTATAGGCTTATCTTCATGTGTGTAAACAACAAAGGCTTAAGATATGTGTATGTAAACATGACAGGCAATATATGAGTGTGTGAACATGATGGGGCAATTTCACATACAAGTGCATAAACATAACTGGTCTACATGTGTGAATAAGACAGGCCTACATTCCTGTGTATAAAGAAAACATGTCTAAATATGTCAAAAAATGGGTCTACCTGCATTTGTGTAAAAACATGATTGACCAAAACGCATGTGTATAAGAAGATGAGTCTACATATATCTAAAAATTAGATAAATAAAAAATAATAATAATAAAAAAAAAAACTTAAGATCTATATGTACTGTATGTTAGATAGGTCTACATATATGCTAAGAAGACTTACATATGACAATATATATATATATACATATATGTGTGTGTGTGTGTGTGTGTGTGTGTACATATATATGTATATACACATATATATGTATATACACATATATATGTATAAATATGTATATATGTATATATATACATAAATATATAAATATATGAATGTATACATATATGGTATAAAAACCCACAATGTAAAACTAGATTTAATTCAATAAATCTAGTTTTACATTGTGGGTTTTTATACCATAGTATCAACACGGTCGAGTGTTTTCTCTTTTCATATATACATGTGTATATATATATATATAACAATAGATAAGTAGAATAACATTAGAATATATATTTCAGTAACATTACACGTATAAAGCTGGGTTACACGGATGCGCTAACAAAAACGTACAAAAGATACAGATACACTGAGGCATACGCACAGAAGCGTACATGAAGAAGGATACAGGTGAATATGGACAGGGAGATCTTAGATATATATAAAAATCTATTTATACATCCGTGAATGCCTACAAGACTAGTCCCCAGTGATAAACAGGTGGATATGAATGGGTGTGGATAGTAGATACAACAACCATTCATTACATGAATATCCGCTTTGAAAATCTATTACGTGGATCTTCGATTTACTCAACCGTGTTCTGAATTAATGAAGAGTAGAAAGGGTAGACAGATAGGTAAATAGACAGATAGATAGATAGATCAGCAGATAGATACATTTTAGACAGATAAAAAGATTGGTAGATAGACAGACAGACAGACAGATAGACAGACGCATTGTGTGATCACAGGCAAACCTTTCATAGCTCACATTATAAGCATTAGTTAAGATAAAATCTATTTTCTTCTATTAGCATATATTATCGAAGGCTACATTTTTTTTTTTTTTTTTTACTACTACTACTGACAGTGCCTGATCCTCCTAGCGGACAATAAATAAGCGTTTTTTGCCAGCTGTAAAAAATGGGACAAATCACATTTTCATTTAACCGTTTTTTCACTAATTTCGTAAAAAGAAGAAAAAAAAAAATAAAAGGAGAGAGAGAGATAGAGAGAGAACCATTTACACTTTTAATGAATTTTTGAATATGGCTTTTGGGAGCATCAAAGATAGTCTAATATTTCAGCCTTCCGTTTCGAGGGGTTTTCGCTAACAACCTCCCCGCTCGCTTTGGGCAATTTTGCAGTTTCCTATCAAGCAATTTTGTCGCTAAGTCCGGGTTGACATTCGCTACTTTCTTTTATCATTTAGCGCTTTAGCGACATTTGTTTTTCCTCTTTCCCCCCATTTCTTGAGAGATATGATGTGGGAGAGATTTTTTAGATTTTTTTTGTACCTTCCGCTAGCTATTCCTCCAGTCCTTTTTTCACGCTGTTTAGCGACTTTTCCTTTTGGCGGCTCTTCGCTACTTTTGGAGAAGGGATCTAGCGTAAGATAGTTAAATACTTTATATCATTTATCCACATATTTATTATCGTGCGAATGGGCGTGATTGCTGTACGGCTGTATGAATGACTGTTTTTTTTTTAGCTAGTTTGTATGTATACAGGTCTTTATATTGGTAATTGTTGTGCAACTACATGTGTACATATATAGATGTGTTAATCTGTTCTTCGTCGTGTTTAAGTTTGTCGGCTTGTGTTTTTGTGTGTATCTGTGGAAATATGTGCGCGCAACTGTCTGTGTGCGTGTGTAAGTCGGTAATTTTACGTGTGGAAGTGCGTGTGTGAATTGTATAAAATTTTACGCATTTTTTCATTGCACATTTGTTTTGTCTGCTGTGTGTTTCTGTGTTTCTCGGTCGTTTGTGTGGGAAATCTTTGCGTGCATCTTTGAGTGTGTGTGTGTGATGTAGTAATTGTGAGTGAAAGTGCATGTGTGAATTGTATAAAAGTTTCCGCATGTTTTTCGTTGTTTGATTGACGGACGTGTGTGTTAGGAAGTTTGTCCAATGACGCTCGTCCCCACTGTGTTTGCATGTGTGTGTGTGTGTGTGCATGTGTATGTGTGTATGTGAGAGAGAGAGAGCGAGAGACAGTGACGTCATGCTACGTGACAATATTACGTGATTTTCACGCCATTTCCGACGTGATTTTCTGGAACCTTCCGGGTAGTTTGGTGAAAAATTACCCGTATCCCGCGCATACCTCACGTGACCTGTCACATGACTTTCTGTTGTGGAAGCTGCGCCCTGTGATCGACGTCTTGGATTCAACGTACCGTTCCGTCTTCGTCCCCAACAAGAACGCGACCGTCGACGAGAGCTTGTGGGCCTTCAAGGGCAGGCATCAAGCCCTGCAATATAAGCCGTGCAAGAGGGCTCGGAGGGGCCTGAAGGTCTGCAAGCTGTGTTCGTCCGACGGTCCAGAGGCAGGGTATACGGCGGCCTTCAATGTCTACATGGGACAGGATCGCGGCGAGTTTCCGGCGAGTATGAAGGCCGTCGACGACCTGATGGAGAGGGCAAAGCTGCTCGACAAGGGGTATCAGTTATACACAGACAACTGGTATTAATCCCAAACTCTCTTCCACTATCTGCAGGCCCGGAAAACCAGCGCCGTTGGCACAGTACGTGCCAACAGGCGGGGTATGCCCTTGGACCTGCAGCCGAATCGGAGACAAATCGACTTCCGGAGTAGTAACACCGGAATGCTTTGCCTGCAGTGGGTAGACAAGCGTCCTGTGGCAATGCTATCCACTGCCCACATGTCAAAGGTCGTTACGCTGCCTCCCAACCGCCGAGGGGTGGAGAGGTCGAAGCCCGAGGTCGTTGTCTGTTACAACAACGGCATGAAGGGCGTCGACCTCTCGGATCAGCTGGCGCAGTCATATCCAGCCACCAAGAAGACCATCAAGTGTTATAAGGTTTTCTTTTACCTGATATGATTACTGCCAGCGCGCTGGCTGTCCACCG
>NC_061832.1:12842879-12855379 GCF_019202785.1 Penaeus chinensis
TGAGCCATATTCCAGATCTTTTTCACCTCACGCCTCAATTCACTGTAGTTATCAATCTTTTCCTGCTCTTTCAACTCCACCCTTTTGTCCCCAGGCACAGCAATATCTATTATCTGACATTTCCTTTCATCCTTGTACACAACCACTATGTCAGGACTTCTGTGTTGAATGACATGATCTGTTTGGATGTTAAAATCCCATAAAATTTTTACCCTGTCATTCTCCATAACACTTTCAGGTCTGTGGTTGTACCACTTAACTTCTCCTACTAACTCAAACTTCTGGCATAGTTCTAAATGTACAATTCTGGCAATGCTATCATGTCTCTGCTTATATTCTCTCTGAACAAGTTTTTTGCATTCTGCTATCAGGTGTGCAATAGATTCGTCCCCTTTCCCCACACATTCTACACTTTTCAGAAACATCTTGGCCATCAATATTCTTTTTTATCCAGTTGGTTCTGAGGGCTTGCTCCTGCGCTGCAAAAATCAAACCCTCCGTTTCCTTCTTCAAATAGCCTTTCCTTATCCATCCCCATGTGTCCTCACTTCTCATTTCTTCCGTTTCTCTTAAGAATTTGCCATGAAGCTGCTTTTCTTTCCACCGTCTGTGCCTTTCTTCCTTTCTTTGCTTCTTTGTCGCTGAAACCGGTTCCTCATATTCTGGCAAAATCCCCTCACTCTTAACAAGTTTCAAAAGCCTTTCTTCTGACTGGTCCACATATAGAGATAGACTATGTTCCTCATTTTCAACACACTCTACAATACTAAGGAGACCTCTTCCACCTTCCTTTCTAGGGATGTACAGCCTGTCTATGTCACTCTGTGGGTGGTACATTCGATTCATTGTCATAATCTTTTGTGTTTTTCGATCCATAATGTTCAGCTCATCTTTGGTCCATTTTAGAATTCCTGCACTGTATCTCACTAAAGACACTGCTCTGGAGTTTACTGCAGTAATTACATTACTTCCGTTCAGTTTCGATGATGTTAACTGTCTAACTCTTCTATAGTATTCCTTTCTGATCTTATCTTTCATCTCTGCATGCATAATATCATCAACTTCTAAAATACCTAAGTACTTGTAGCCTTTATCAGACTCTAACTCTGGTATCACTTCCCCCGACGAAAGCTCCATCCCACCAACACTAGCAAGCTTTCCAGCCTTCATTGTGACATGTGCACACTTATTCAATCCAAACTCCATACAGATGTCCTTAGAAAATACCCTAACTGTGTTAGTAAGTCTTTCAGTCTCCCTCTCATTGCTTCCATACAGCTTAAGATCATCCATAAAAAGTAAATGGTTGATCTTTTTTTGATCTGGTAAACCGCAGATACATTTCTGAGTATATGGCTTAGTGGAATAAGCCCAATCACAAACAACAATGGAGACAGTGTATCGCCTTGAAAGATTCCTCTCTTGATGTTCACACTAGCTAGCTCTTCATTGCCTGATGTTAGTATAGTACGCCAGCTTTCCATACTTTTGGACAAAAGATTAACAATGTTTTCAGCAACTCCACACATCTCCATGGATTTCTTAATCCAGGAGTGGGGCAACATATCATAAGCTTTCCGATAATCTATCCACACCATGCTTAACCCAACTTTCCTCCTCCTACAGTTCTTCAAAACTGTCTTGTCTATTAACAACTGGTCCTTCGTCCCTCTACTATTTCTACGACACCCCTTCTGTTCCTCGGGTAGTAAATCATTTTCATTCAGATGATCATATACATCATCTGCAACAATACCAGTAAGTAATTTCCTCATAAGTGGTAAGCAGGTTGTTGGCCTGTAATTGCTTATTTCGTTTCCCTTGCTCTTGTCTTTTAATAGTAGGACAGTCCGACCAGTTGTCATCCAGTCTGGTACTTCACCTTTAGTTATGCAATCCTGCAGATGAGATGCAATTCTTTCCTGCAATGACACAAACCCCTTAATCCAATAGCCATGGACAATTGTTATTATTATTATTATTATTATTATTATTATTATTATTATTATTATTGTTATTGTTATTATTATTATTATTATTATTATTATTATTATTATTATTATTATCATTATTATTATTATTATTATTATTATTATTATTATCATCATCATCATCATCATCATCATCATCATTATTATTGATATTATTATTATTATTATTATTATTATTATTATTATCATTATCATTATTATTATTTATATTATTATCATCATTATCATTATTATCCTCTTACTCCTCCTCATCATCATTGTCATTATTATTATTATTGTTATTATTATTGTTATTATTATTATTATTATTATTATTATTATTATTATTATTATTATTATCATTATTATTATCATAAACATTATTGTTATTTTTACTACTGCTTTTGATAATAGTTATAACGATGATAATGATAATAATAATAATGATAATAATAAGAATAAGAATATGAATAAGAATAAGAATAAGAACAGTGGTAGTAGTAGTATCATTATTGTTATTGTTGTTATTGTTATTATTCTTACCATTTAGAGTAAGACATGTGTAAGAACTATTAAACGAATTTTTCTACTGTAACCAAAGCGAACAGGTCGAGACAATCCGCACCCTTAAACTGCACATTTGAGTCGATTTTTCCTGTGTCCGTTTTCGTGAAAGAAGGCTTCCTTACACTCATCATTTACCCGAAGCAATGGTCTTCTATAAGCTCTGTTTACCTTTCATTCTCGTGTGTTTAAGAAGAAAGGGGAGAAGAAGCAAAAATAAAGATAAAAAAGGGAGATACGGAAGAAATAAGAAAGAAAGAAAAAATTGTTTGACAATGGGCAGCTCTTGAGAAGAAAGGAGGGTGGGGTGGTGGGTGGGTGGGAGGGGGGGGGGGAGAAACAAACCGAAAAAGAAAAGGAAGAAAGAAAGAGAGAAAGAAAGAGAGAGGGAAAAATTCGTTTGACAATGGACAAGACTTGCATGTCGGGTATTATTTTTAAGTGAATATTTACGCTGTGAATGGCGATTTGATCATAACATAGATGCCGTTACAGTTATATTAACTAAAATTACAACAGTGCCAGACCTAATTTTAGTTACATAAGCTTAAATTATATTAGTGTCAGAGCTAATGTTACAGTTACGTTTGCTAAAATCACATTGACGACAGATTTAACGTAAATTTGCATAATCTAAACTATAGCACGATTTGTCTTTAAGAGGAATTGTTTGTAGTAAAGTTACATTTTCTTTTAGCAACTCATTTTAAATGTAATTACTAAAGTAGCCGATTTCAAGACAAAAAAATAGAGATTGTAGTACAATTATTTTTATTTATTTATCTATTTATATATAATGTAGATTCGTGATTACTAATGAGAGTATTCTCCGGCTTAAAAAAAAAAAAAAAAAAAAAAAAAATCATGGAATTCAATATATCCTTACGTTGCTGATACAGACAAACTAATTTTGATCTAAAATGATAAATAGTCCTCGTAAAGTGTTTGAGCAACTACACTTAAGTTAATACGAAATGCTAAGGACCGAAAACAGAAACACAGGTGACCAAAATGTGGTCCGTGAAGGTAATAGATGTTTTAGGTACAAACTTAAGACTTAATACGGTTTGTTTAGATTCCGTGGGTGAAGTTTGAGAGAGGAACACACATACACGAACACGTATACACAGACACAAATGTAAACATACAAATATCCAAACAATCACACGCACATACACACGCACACGCACGCACGCACGCACGCACGCATGCACGCATGCACGCACGCACGCACGCACGCATGCACGCATGCACGCACGCACGCACACATGCACGCACGCACGCACGTACACACACTCACACACACTCACACACACACACACACACACACCCACACACACACACACACACACACACACACACACACGTACACCCACACACACACACACACACACACGAACACACACACACACACACACACACACACACACACACACACACACACACACACACACACACACACACATGCACACTCAAAACCAACAAACACACAGGGCCACACACAAAGATACACGCACGTGAAAAATCCTCAAAGATATTTGATATTTCCAAAAATCCTTCGCACTTTTTCCAGCCTCTCTGTGCCTCCCCCCCCCCCCCCCCCCGCAGGATTTGTTTTCCCTCTCTGTGGTATTTCTTTTCCATTTCCTGTGCACCCTTCGTTTATTATTTCTTTGTTTTTGTTTTATTCTTGTTGTTGTTCTTCTTCTCTTATTTTCTCTCTTCCTCCTCTTCTTTCCTCTTCACATCCTGTATGTATCTTTTCTTCTTTCTCTTCTTCCTCTCTCCTCTCTTCTAACTCACCTTCTTCCTCTCTCATTCTTCCTCTTTCTCCTTTCGTTGCGTTCTCCTTGTATGCCCTACATTTTCTTCCTTTCCCCAATATCTTTTTTTTCTGTCTCTCTTTTCCCCTTTTCTCTCTTTTTCCCTCTCTCCCTCACCCTTTTTCTTTTCTCTCTTCATCTGCCCTAGCTCCCAATTTCTCTCCTCTTCCTTGCATTTACTCTCCTATCCTTTCTCCCCCTTTCGCTCTGCCTCACCTCCCCTTCCCTACCAGTTCTCTCCCTCCCTCTCTCTCTTTCTTTCCTTCTTATCTCCTTCTCTTCCTTTTCCTTCTCCTCCCCTTCCTGTAAGTCTCCCCTCTTCTCTCCCTCCCTCGTCTCTCTTCTGTCTCTCCTACTGCTTTCTCTCTTCTCCCTTCTCTTCCTCTTTTCTCCACTTTTGCTCCTTCCTCTTTCCTCTCCCTCTCCCTTTACTCTGCTTTCTTCTCCTCTTTCTCTTTTTCTCTCTCCACTTTCCTCCCCCTTTTCCTTTACTCTCCTCTCTTCTCTCTCTCCCCTCTCCCTGTTTTTATTTTCCTACTCCGTTTCCCCATTTTTTCTCCGTCTCTCCTTCCTTCCCCCTCTCCCTCCTTTCTCCTCTCTCTTCTTTCCCTCTCCCCTTTTTTCTCCCACCTTTCTCTCTCACCCTCTCTCTCACTCTTTCCGTTTCCCTGCCTTTTCTCCCCTCTCCCCTAGTATCCTCTTTCGTCTTCTCCTTCTTCCCCCCTCCCCCTCCTTTCTTCCTCTTCCCTTCTCTCTACTCCCCACTCCTCCCCTTCCCCTTTCTCTCCCCATCCCTCTAGCCTCCCCCCTCTCTCCCCTTCCCTCCCCCCTTTCTCCCTCTCCCCTTCCCTCCCCCCTTTCTCCCTCTCCCCTTCCCTCCACCCTTTCTCCCTCGTTCTTCTTCCTCTTCTTTCCCCTTCTCCCCTCCTTCTCTCCCCCCCCCCCCCCGGGTGGATTTCGGCTTATCCAGCTCAACCCACATCGGCCAGAATTCTGGGTTTTATTTTTTTCTCTTACAATTTTTCTCCCTTTTACTTTGTGTGTGCGTGTGTGTGTGTGTGTGTGTGTGTGTGTGTATGTGTGTGTGTGTGTGTGTGTGTGTGTGTGTGTATGTGTGTGTGTGTGTGTGTGTGTTCGTGTGTGTTCGTGTGTGTGTTTTCGTATGTGTATATACGTATGTGCATGTGCATGTTCGTGTGTGTTTGTCTGCGTACGTATCCATGTTTTGTTTTCCCGTCCATGCGTAATAGACATGTATTTACAAACATACCATCTCGTGCATGAATCAACCACATCCGACCATAATTGAAAGCACACAAGTACCCGTCACGTGACCGCACATACTTCCGCGCCAACACACAATACCATATCTCACGTTAGAGGAGAGATAACGCCTATCTCCGAGGAAAGGAGGGACCAGCTGGGCGAAGAACCTCAGGACGGCAGATGCTCCTCGAATATTATCCTTCGAGTTCCTGCCAGTTGCCGTTTTTTTTTTTTTTTTTTTTTTTTTTGATAAGAGAGATAAAGAGAGGAGATATATATTTATTATTATCATGGTTGTTATCAGTTTGTTGTTATTTTTATCAATGCTATTATGATTGTTATTATTTTGATGTTATTATTATTATTATTGTTATGGTCATGATTGAAGGGAAAAGAAGAATTGGAAAAAAAAGGAGGAGAAGAAGAACAAGAAAAAGGAAAAAGGGGAGGAGATGAAGAAGAAGAAGAAGACGAAGAAAGAAACGAAGAGGAAAAGGAAGAAGAAGAAGAAAGAGGGGGAAGAAGAGGGGAAGGAGAGTTAAAGAAGATGAAGAAGAAGAAGAAGAAGAAGGAGATGAAGAAAATAATAATAATAAGAAGAAGAAAGAAGAAGAAAAAAATAGAGAAAGAAGAAGAAAAAGAAGAGGACATAAGAATGAGTAAAAAAAGAAAAAGAAAAATAGAAAAAATAAACGAAAACACACACACACACACACACACACACACACACACACACACACACACACACACACACACACACACACACATATATACCCCTACCGCCCTCCCGTTTCCAGGGAATAAAGCAGTTTTACGAGCCCCTCCTCCCAGCCAGCGACATCTGGAACAGTGCATCGGATAATCGCCCTTAGTGCTCTGCCATTGTCATCGCTGTCGTGCAAATAATGAGAATCGCGGCCCTTATGACGCGCTGTTCAAGGAGGTTGCGGTGAGGAATCGTGTGGTTGGGCTGTGGTGGGAGTGGTTGGGCTGTGGTGGGAGTGGTTGGGCTGTGGTGGGAGTGGTTGGGCTGTGGTGGGAGTGGTTGGGCTGTGGTGGGAGTGGTTGGGCTGTGGTGGGAGTGGTTGGGCTGTGGTGTGTGGTAGGTGGCTTGTGGTGGATGCGTGGTATGTGGTTGTGACGTGTGTGGTAGGTGGCTTGTGGTGGATGCGTGGTATGTGGTTGTGACGTGTGTGGTTTGCGTGTGTGTGGTAGATTAAGAAGTAGTAATGGAGTTGTGTGGTAGGACTGGCTGTGAATCGTGTATGTGGTTGTGGTATATGTGTGGTATGTGGCTGATGAATCGTGTGGTATGTGGTTGTGGTGGGTGTGTGGTTGGAGTGGTAGATTAAGATGTAGTAATGAGTTGAGTGGTAGGAGTGGTTGTGTTGTGTGTGTGTGGTGTGCGGTTGTGAATTGTGGTTGTGAATTGTGAGGTGTGTGGTGGATGTGTGGTAGGAGTGGTTGTGAATTGTGTGGTAGGATTGATTTGTAGATAAATATGATAAAGAGGCTAAGGCGAAGATGATAAAAAAAAAAAATGAAAGAAATAGAAGAAAAGAAGAAGAAAGAGAAAATGAGAAAATAGGAATAAAAAAAAAAAAAAGAAAGATGATGTAGCAAAGGAAAAAGGAAGATAATAACAATAATAATAAGACAACGGAGGAGAAGAAAAACAAGAAGAAGAAAAAAAATATATAAGAAAGGACAAGACAAGATGAGAAAATACACTTACGCTAAATTGGACGAGATGGACATTATACTTATGACAAAAGAGAGTCATTTTGCGCATTAACAGGAGTCCATTTGGAAGCATATGACGATAGTGGACAACAATAACGAACCGAAAGGGAAAGCAATGTTGATAAACGAAGGAGAGACAGACATATAAGAGAAATAAAACGTAGGAAAAATACGTAGATGCGTGATATACCCTGTTGATCTCTTGGTGTCCCAGTGGCTGGATGCTGGGAGGGTTAGATGCTGGGATAGCGAGATGCTGGGATGGCGAGGGATGAAGGGATGGCCGGAGAGATGCTGGGATGCTGGGATGCTGTGGAGAGAAGCAGGGATAGGAGATGGAGATGGTGAGGGAGGAGATGTTTGACCTCAGGATTTCTTGTAAATCTGTTTGCTTCCGACGTACTGTGTGCCACGGGGGGGGGGGGGGGGGGGGGATGAGAGGAGGTTCTGGAGATAGGGAGGAGGGAGGGAGGGAGGGAGGGAGGGACGGAGAGGGAGGGAGGGGGGAAAGAGGCGGAGGAAAGAGGAGGGAGGGAGGAAGGGAGAGAGGGAGGAAGAGAGAGAGAGAGAGAGAGATAGAGAGAGAGAGAGAGATAGATAGAGAGAGAGAGAGAGAGAGAGCAGAGGGAGAGAGGGAAAGAGGGTACAAAAGGGGATGAGAAGGAAGAGGTGAAGAGGAGAAGAGGAAAATGAGAAAAGGAAAACGAAAAAGGGGAGGTGAAATGATAATATACAATTATAGCATTTTTGTTAAGTATTGTAATGATTCTCATTGTATTGTCAGTATTGTCGATTTTGTTTCAGCAAAAAAATATGTAAATGAAAAGAGGTAATGTAAGTTCACTGGGCATGACGATTATAAATATCTTTTTAAAAAGAAAAATGAGCTCACCGCTGCTCAAATCTCCTGTGTACTGTACCTTAAACATCCAGTAAAAAAAAAAATCTTAGTAACTATTTTACAAAGCTTTCTTCACGTAGGTGTTAAAACGCACTTGACGACTGAAGTTTTGGCCCAAGATTGTCCTAACCGCTCTGTGTGACGCCGTCTACGGTCTTCTAAGCGGAGGAAACAGTACAGGAAAAGTCGTTCGCCAAGCAACCTCATGCACAGATACGGACACAGCCTTCCAAAGCTGCCTAGAAATTTCCTTATTTTTTCCCACACTTTCGTAAACAAAGAATAAAGACTAACTAGCAAGCGCAATCGTCATCATTATCAATATTTTTATTGATTACTCTTGCTCCATATAGTCTAAAACGGAGATAGGTGGCGAATAACGAATGAAATTGCCGATATAGCAGAGAGCGAATAAAGATAAGAAAAAAACACGAGATGTGAAGAAAATTTGGAAGGAGAAATCGGAGAAGAGAATGAAAGGAAGAAGGAGAAGGAAGAAGGAGAAGAGGAAGAAGAAAAAGATGAAGAAAGAGAAGAAGCAATAGAAGGAAAAGAGAAAGAAGAAGAAGAAGAAGAAGAAGCAGATGAAGATAAAGTAGACAAAAATAACGAGAAAAACGAAAACAGATATAAAAAAAAAAGAACAAGATACGAAAGAGAAAAAACAAAACAAGGGGAAGAGGACAGAGAAACAAACAAACCAAACAAAATAGGTAAAAAAAGAAAAAGGAAAGATAAAAAATATAATAATAGCCTTAAGAGCTCATCCTCGTGAGCTCGTCCTCGAGAGCTCGTCCTCGAGAGCTCGTCCTCAAGAGCTTATCCTCGTGAGCTCATCTTCGTGAGCTCGTCCTCGATTCCCTCTCTCCCCTCCCCTCAGCCTTCCCCTTTCCCCTCCCCCTTCTTCCTTCCCCCTCCCCTTTCTTCAGTCTTCCCTCTTCCCCTTTCCCCTTTCCCTTTTCCTTCTCCCTCCCCCATTACCTCTCCTCATCCATCCCCTTTCCCTCTCCTCAGCCTTCCTTTTCCCCCCTTCCTTCCCCTCCCCTATTCCTTCTCTCCCCTTTCTTCAGCCTTCCCCTTTCCCCCTCTTCCTTCCCCCTTCTCTCTTCCCTCTCTCCCCTCCCCTTCGCCTCTCCCGCTCCCCTCCCCTCCCCTCTTTCCCTCCCTTCCCCCTCTTTCCCCCTCCCCTCCCCCCTCACCCCCTTTCCCCCCCACCCCCCATCCCCATCTCCCACCTTTCTCCCTCCCCTCCCCATCTCCCCCCTTTCTCCCTCCCCCTTTCCCCTCGCCTCCCCCTCTCCCCCCTTTCCCCTCCCCTCCCCTCCCCTCCCCTCCCCTTCCCCTCCCCCCCTTTCCCCCTCTCCTCTGTCACCTTGATCATATTTTATGGGTCGGACTTCCAGCGCCATCATAAAGGTTGGAATTTGGAAAAAAAACTTCCCTCTTTCTTCGCTCGTGATAAGCTCCCGATCTCTCCTCTTTTCCCTCTTATTTTGGTGGGGTTTTATTTATTCCTTGTCTCTGGTTTTCTGGTTCCTTTTTCTTCTTTGTCGGTTTGTTTTCGTTGTTTTTTTCCGCTTCATTTTTTGTTTTTTTACTTATTTTCTATATTTTTCTTTTCTTTTTTTTCTTTATTGTCTGGTCCTCTTATCTTTTTTCTTTATTCTTCTTATTTCTCGGTTGTTTTCTGTTACTTAAATTTTTGTGTTTTTTTTCTTAATTTTCGACTTATATTTGTTTTTATTCTTTTTTCTCCTCCTACTTATTATTATTACTACTATTATTACTGTGTTCTTTTGTTTTCCTCCATTTTCCTTTTTTTCCTCCTAATGTTTGCCTTTTTTCTTTGTCTTTATTCTCTGGTTCTTTTTCTTCTTCTTCTTCTTCTTCTTCTGTCTCTCTTGGTTGTTTTCAGTTTTTTTTCTCCTTTATTTTCCTTTTCACTGCTTCTTCTTTCTCTTTCTTTTCCGTTTCTTCTGTTATTCTTCTCTGTCTTTCTTTTTCTCTTTACTACTTCTTTGACTTCATATTCTGTTGAACTTCTCTTTCTTCTTGTTCTTCTTCCTCCTTTCATTATCATTATTTCTGCTTCTTCGTTTTATATTCTTCCAATTTTGTTCTTGTTTTCTGCTCAGATGCACTTTTCTTCCCTCCTCTTCTCCCTGTGTGTCTCTTCTTGTTTTTCTTCTTTCCTCTATCCCTTCCTCTCCCTACAACTTTCTTTCTCTCTCTCTCTCTCTCTCTCTCTCTCTCTCTCTCTCTCTCTCTCTCTCTCTCTCTCTCTCTCTCTCTCTCTCTCTCTCTCTCTCTCTCTCTCTCTCTCCCTCTCTCTCTCTCTCTCTCTCTCTCTCTCTCTCTCCTTCTCTCCTTATCTCCCTCCCTCTCTCTCCTCTCCTTCTCTCCCTCCCTCTCTCTCTCTCTCTCTCTGTCTCCCTCCCTCCCTCCCTCCCTCCCTCCCTCCCTCCCTCCCTCCCTCTCTCTCTCTCTATCTATCTATCTATCTCTCCCCCGTCTATCCTTCCCTCCCCTCCCTTCCCTCCTTTCTCTCTCCTCCTTTCTCCCCTCTCCTCTTCCTCTCCCTCACCCTCTCTCTCTCTCACTTCATCTACACCATCCCTGCCACTTCCACTCTTTCCCTCCTTCCCACTCCATTTCTCCCTCCCTCTCTCTCCCTCCCTCCCTTCCTCCCTTCCCCTCCTTCCCACCTCCTCTCTCCCCTCCTCCCCCCCTCCTTTCCCCCCTCCCTCCCTCCCCCTCCTTCCCACCTCCTCTCTCCCCTCCTTCCCTTCCCTCCCTCCCCCTCCTTCCCACCTCCCTCCCTCCCACCTCCTCTCTCCCCTCCTTCCCTTCCCTCCCTCCCCCTCCTTCCCACATCCTCTCTCTCCCTCCCTTCCCCCCTCCTCTCCCCCTCCCTCCCTCCCCCTCCTTCCCACCTCCTCTCTCCCCTCCTTCCCCTCCCTCCCTCCCTCTCCTTCCCACCTCCTCTCTCTCCCTCCTTCCCCTCCCTCCCTCCCCCTCCTTCCCACCTCCTCTCTCTCCCTCCTTCCCCTCCCTCCCTCCCTCTCCTTCCCACCTCCTCTCTCTCCCTCCTTCCCCTCCCTCCCTCCCCCTCCTTCCCACCTCCTCTCTCTCCCTCCCTTCCAATCGTCATAGAATTTGATAACAGACTAACAACACTGATTGAATTGCCTTTGATCCTGTCCCATTTATCCGGCGTCTGAAAGCCAGCCGTTCGTCCCTCTGGCCAAGGCTATTTCGCTCTCAGTCCGGCCAGTCGATCAGCTGATGTCTGGGCAGCTGGAGGGTCATCTCGCACCTGGCGCCGGAGGGTTGGGGTTTGGGTTGGGGTAGGGGGGGGGGTAAGGGGGTGGGTGAGATGGGGTGGGGTCCGGAGGCTGTTTGGTTTGCTTTTGTTTTGTTTTGTTGGTTGGTTGGTTGGTTGGTTTGTCATTATAGTAATAATAATGATAACAACACTATTGCCAATAATAGTAACAATGCTAATAATAACGACAATAACAACAACAGCAATAACAATAACACCCAATAAATAAATAACAATTATGATTTCGGCCGCCATACCTAAGAAGCCTTCCCGCTTGGTACTAACTCACGCGGACTCCGTTCATCACCTGAGCTCACACTTCATCACGCCCGGCCAGTTGCATGCAGTTTGTCATACTTTTCTGTGAGTGTCTTCCGTCCATTGATCCTGTGGAGGTTGAATGTGGGCGTGGGGTTGCGGGTGGGCGGGGTGTAGTGATGATAAAAAAAAAATGGTTTAGGTTTTTTTTTGTTGTTGTTGGTTTGGGTGTATTTGTTTGTGTGTTTTGTTTTGGTGTGTTTGGGTTTGGTTGTGTTTGTGTTTTTTTTTTTTTTAATGATTTTCTCTCTTTCCCTGTCTGTCTGTATCTCTCTCTCTCTCTCTCTTTCCCTCCCCCCCCCCCCCCCTCTCTCTCTCTCTCTCTCTCTCTCTCTCTCTCTCTCTCTCTCTCTCTCTCTCTCTCTCTCTCTCTCTCTCTCTTTTCCCTCACTCATCATCCTCACTTTTACCCAATACTACGTCCCCTTCAGCCTCATTTTCCTCAATTCTCCAGCTGGCCGTCGGTGCCTCTGCGACCTCGCTAGCAAAGCGATGGCGACCGAATGACGGCGTCTTAAACCTTACTTTAAACTTAAAATTACTTAAAATTACTTTAAACTTAAAAAAACTTATAAGTTTAAACTTGGAAT
>NC_061832.1:12860379-12867879 GCF_019202785.1 Penaeus chinensis
TGTCTAGAAAATAATCCTCTCTTTACTTCAAAGATTAGCTAGAGATTCGCAAGTCATAGAAAATTCACCAGCCAATCATCAGTTTCATAAATTCAATGTAGTGTATAATAACCATAGTAATTATTCACCATCATTAGTTAAATGAGGTCATTAGCAGAAATAATCACAGATATGAATAATAAAAAAAGGCTTAATGACTTAATGGCTTAATGGGTGTCACAACAATGTCAGTTCATGTTAAGTCATTTAGCTCATTTACGTGGAAAAACAAAGTGGATCCACTCATTTTCTATTTGTAAAGTCAAAGGCTTTATTAACCGTGATAGTATTCCCAATTACTTAAGGCATTCATAATCGATAAAACGCGATGAAATAAAATCAAAGGTAGTGCGTTAAGGTATCATTTATATAAAGTTCATAGGTCTTTCGTTAAAGCGGTGAATATTAGAATCGAGAGTAAAAAAATCAGGAAAAATCAGGGGTTTATATTTTCATAACAACCCCACTAACATTAGAAAAATCTAAGGGCACTGTCATAAAGAAAAAAAACAAAAAAACACTGATAAGGAACGTTAGACATGAATAGAATTGACAAAAAAAAAAAAAAAGAAGAAACACCAAGAAAAATGGAAAATAAAGAAAAAAACGTTAGAAATGAATAAAAAGGTGGCCAGGTAAAGAAATAGAATGAAAGAAACAAACAAACAAACAAAAAAAACTACCGTTTTGGCGCATGTAGCTCGTGACGTCACAGCTAATGCTTGTCACTCTTAGAAATGTATTTCTACTGCATTTCTTGCTTTTAATGTGAATTTATACCGAAATACGTGTTTATTGAATGACATTTCCATAGGTTATGATATGTTCTACATATATTGTATTTGAAAAAAATATTTACATTCATGTTCGCGTATGTGCTGCCATCTATCGGTAAAAAAAAAAAAAAAAATTGTCAGTGTTTACTGCTCGTTCGGAAAGTTAAGATTGTTTACAGCGCTACTTGTGTTTATTATTATTATTTTTTTAAATTATTTTCGCGTCATTCTGGTGAAAACAATCTCTTACTGACGTTATTACGATCTCGGGGATAACACTTAATTCAGTGAAATGCAATAACAGCTGAAATACGTCAGAGGTTCTTCACAGCCACTCTCACTCTCACGTCAACCAGAAGGTAAAAAAAAAAACAATTTGTATCTTCAAATGCACAGTTCGGTGGCTAGGAGGGAGAGGAGCCACGGGGTTTAGGGAGGTTTTTGGGTTAGTATGGTAGTCTCTGTTTGGTAGTTCGTGCGTTTTAAGAAAGGGTGAGAGGTTTGAGGAAGTTTCATTCGCTCGTTCGTTCGCCGTGTCGAGTGGTCGAAGCTTGTCTCGTTTTATTTTGTTTTGTTCTAGTTAAGAATTTATTATATGAAGTTACGATTCTTGGTTTGTATTTTTTGTACACGTTAATTTACTTTTCAGAATGCCTGTTGTGAGCGAAATGAGTCTATACCCCCTCCCCCCCCCATTACAAAATTCCCCTGGGTGCGGTCCTGTTGTAAACCATTAACGTTTTCTTCTATTTATCAATTTCTTTCACTATTCTGGCTTACCGAGATAGTGTCAGTGTACCACCCCCCCCCCCCCCCAGGCCTTTCCTTGGGTTTAGGATAGAGGAAAATAAAGCTTTGGCCGCGATCTTGGGCGCTAATTAGGCTACCACTAAACTATTTTTTTTGTCTGCCCTTAGTACCGATCCCTCATTAACTCTACGCCGAAACAAGACGAGTAGAGATAGAAAGAAGAGAGATGAACTTAAGAGTGAAAACGGGGAGAGGGGAGGAGAAGGACAAGCAGAGAAAAAGATAGATAGGGAGTAAAGGGAAAGGAAAGATGAGAGAGGGAAAGGAAGAGGGACGAGTAAAAGAAGGAAAAGACGGGGAGGAGGAAGGAGGAAGGAGGAAGGAACGAAGAGGGTCGACGCCATCCTCTCCCCTTTCAACAGCTGTGTGCATATTGGAGAGATGTGTATTGACATATTCATAGACCGATGTGAGGAGACCGAGGTTTCAGCTGCTGTGTTCGGATCTCTGGTGTTAAGCTCACATTTCTCTCCTCTCTTCTCTCTCCTCTTCTTTCTGTCTCCTTGTTTCCTCTTTTTTTTCTGCTTATGCTGTCGTTTTGTTGATTTGATTGAGCTATCATCATTAGAGGAAAAAAAACAAGAACGGTATGTTTTTTTCCGACTGATTGCGGGTAAGGATATATATAGGCCTATGTATTTTTTTTCTCAATCACCCTAATGAAAAATTATTTTCGTTATATAATCAAATTTGTAGACTTGTATAAAAATCTTTATCCGTTTTGGCATTTCTACTATAGTCTGTGGCTTTGTTTTTTCCTTTATTTATTATAAACATGTATCGAAAACCAATCGCATTTTCGTATAATCCGGATATTAAATAAGTGCATGTATTTTTAAGGAAAATATAAAACTTTTGGAAAATTATTATTGCAGCGCTTGCATGTTGATACTGGAGGCACATGCAACACATATAAGGGAACAGATACACGAACAAGAACAACAACCACTTTAACCGTCTTTTTTCTGCTTTTTCTTTGCACTTTGTCATTTTTTTTTTTTTTTTTCATGAGAGGTAAGAGAGGAAAATTTAATGCTTTGATTTGATTGTTTCTTGTCTCTTTCTTTCCTTCTCTTCTCTATCGATTTATCTCCTCCCCCCCCCCCCCCCGAAATAAAAAAAAATACAATGACATTTATTTTCACTCAAAATTAGATCACCAATAAATCCCTACCGTAAGTTATTACCAAAACACTCGTAACCATGATCATCACCACTATGGTAGTAGTCAGTTATTAACAATTATAAAGTATAAACATTATAAACAATTCACATTGTAAGTCACCACCATGGTAAGTCACCACCTTGGTTAGTCACCACCATGAGATGTCACCACTATGGTTAGTCACCGTAAGTCACCACCATGGTAAGTCACCACCTTGGTTAGTCACCACCATGAGATGTCACCACTATGGTTAGTCACCGTAAGTCACCACCATGGTAAGTCACCACCATGGTAAGTCACCACCATGGCAATTCACCGCCATGACCAATCATTACCATGACAAATCTCTTCCTCAGTTTCCTTAAATCTTCAGTAAATCGTAAATTTATGGGGCTTAATTTCGGTATTTCTGAAACCTCTCTCGTTTTGGGGACATTGTGTAAATCATTTCTGAATTTCATGTTTTATTTTATGTTTTCTTCTTTACATTATTTTTATTTGTTAATGAGGGTGTGTTTATTTCGTTTTTTTTTTTGTTTTTTTTTATATGAAATACATTCTTCAGTGATCTTAGAATTGCTTGGAATATATGCCGTTTTCTTTATCATTGTTCGTTTTCTATAATTTAGTGTTGTTTTCACTGATTTTAATTTTTTTCTTCATAAATTAGTTTTTCTTATGATATTGCAACTCTTTTATTTTACATCCAATATTAATAGTACCGTGTTTTCTTCTTGTTTATATCAATTGATTTATATAAGTATTTATTGGAAAACAAGTAAATAACGAATGAAAATTACATAAATACGTTATACAAACAAACGTGATCTATATCCCACATGCAACATAATTTTCGGCTCATGTGCAATGAATAAGCCACATGGTCAAACTTTACGTCCGAAATGCAACATTGTTTGCAACTCAGAACAACATTATTTGAATTTCATAAGCTTATATATATATTTTATTTATTTATTTATTTAGTTATTTTTTTTTTACTCTAAGCAACATTATTTCAGACTCAAAACCAATTGTATAAATCATGTATTAACGTGGTTTGATCCTCATTAAGTCGATTCTTTGTCTCTCGTAAAACAAACTTTATATCGAACCCTCAGGTGAAAGCAATGTGAAAATACAACCGCTTTTAATTATCCGAAAAAAGAAAAAAAAAAAAAAAAAATTAAATGACAATAAAAATGAAATGAAAGAGCTTAGGACGTATCACCTTGGGCTGGATTAGTTTATATTCTTGTTGTGTTTAATTAGTTGATTCATGTCTGATTAGGTTTGTATTGTCTGATTATTTGTTGTGATGTATATCTTTTATTGGATATGGTAATTAGGATTTTTAATTCGTTTGTAAACTGGCTGCGTCATCTAGGCCTCTTTAATATCAATAAAGAAGGTCCAAAGACGGATTTTTGGCCTTTTTTTAAGATTTTGGAATATTGGGGAGGGCTTTTTTCTGTTTTTTAAAGATTTTTGGCCTCTTATAGATTTTGGATTTTTTGGTCGTTTTTGTATTTTGGAAGGATTTTTGTCCCTTTTGGAGTTTGGATTTTTTGGGTCATTTTTGTATTTTAGAAGGATTTTTGGCCTTTTTTGGATTTTGGATTTTGTTGGTCGTTTTTGTATTGTAGAAGGATTTTTGGCCTTTTTTAAAGATTTTGTAATTATGGGGAGGGTTTTTTGTGTTTTGGAAAGATTTTTCGTCTCTTGGGGATTTTGGATTTTTTGGGTCGTTTTTGTATTTTAGAATGATTTTTGACCTTTTTTGGATTTTGGATTTTTGGGTTTATTTTTGTATTTGGGAAAGATTTTTGGTCTTTTAAAAAAGGATCTTGGCAGGGTTTTTGGCCATTTTAGTATTTTGGAAGGATTTTTGGCCTTTTTGGGATTTTGTGCTGTGTGGTGCAGCGGTAGCGATTTCGTCTAGCAATCTTGCTGACGTGCGTTCAAATCCCTCGCCGCCAGTGGATGGCAACCCCGGCCATTCCTTGCACACAGGGGATAACTCAAAGGCAAAATGAAACAGACACTACGTCACACCAAGAATATCCATTGTAATATATACACATACATACTTTAATTCATTTCATACATACATAAAAAACACTCAAACGTAAATCTATTTTCATAACGATATTCATGCTTCTCAACACAAACTCCCTCGGTCTCTCTCCGCCGTTCGCCTCCAGAGTATTATAGAAAATTCGATTGTATTTTCTATCCTATTTGTTATATCCATTTTATCTTTATTTATTTATTTAATTTTGATTGATCTCCCATCCCCAGTTATTTTTATAGCTCCTATGGTCAGGGAGATTTCGTTAAAGGGGAGGTTTTATAAGATGGTTTGGTTGAGATTGATTTAATTGTGGCTGGGATTTATTGCCAAGGTGGTTCTCTGACTCTGCCTCTGTCTGTCTGTTTGTCTGTCTCTATATGTCTATCTGTCTATCTATCTATCTATTCCCCCTCTCTCTCCCTCTCCCTGTTTCTCTCCTTGTTTCTCTCGCCCTTTCTCTCTCTCTCCCTTTCTCTCTCTCTCTCTCTCTCTCTCTCTCTCTCTCTCTCTCTCTCTCTCTCTCTCTCCCTCTCCCTCTCTCCCTCTCTCTCCCTCCCTCTCTTTCTCTCTCTCTCTCTCTCTCTCTCTCTCTCTCTCTCTCTCTCTCTCTCTCTCTCTCTCCCTTTCTCTCTTTCTCTCTCTCCCCCTCCCTCTCTCTCTCTCTCACTCTCTCTCTCTCTCTCTCTCTCTCTCTCTCTCTCTCTCTCTCTCTCTCTCTCTCTCTCTCTCCCTTTCTCTCTCTCTCTCTCTCCCCCCTCCCTCTCTCTCTCTCTCTCTCTCTCTCTCTCTCTCTCTCTCTCTCTCTCTCTCTCTCTCTCTCCCTCCCTCCCTCCCTCCGTCCTCCACATTCTTCTTCTTCCTTCCCTCTTCACCTCGTCCCATTTTCCCCGCTTTCATCCCTTTCTCCCATTTTCTGAGTTTATTTCCTTCCTTTCACAAAATCTTTTCTCTCAGGGGCAGAAGGAGTCCCCGCCCACGCCCACCACATGGACCTCCGCCCTATCAAGCACTGAGCCACGCCCAGAGTCTGGATTTCTCTCTACCCCCCCCTTCCCTTCCCTTCCCTTCCCTCCGCCGCCCTGGGGCTTCTAACCTCCTCCCCGTTCTGGTCTCCCTTCCCCCTCGGCCTCTCTCTCTCTCTCTCTCTCTTTCGCTCTCTCTCTCTCCCTCTCTCTCCCTTCCTCTCTCTTTCGCTCTCTCTTCCTTCCCTCCCTCCCTACCTCCCTCCCTCCTCCCCGTTCTAGACTCCCTTCCCCCTCTGCCTCTCTCTCCCTCCCTCTCTCTTTCGCTCTCTCGCGCTCTCTCTCTTTCGCTCTCTCTCTCTTTCGCTCTCTCGCTCTCTCTTTCGCTCTCTCTTTCGCTCTCTCGCTCTCTCTCTCTCTCTCTCTCTCTCTCTCTCTCTCTCTCTCTCTCTCTCTCTCTCTCTCTCTCTCTCTCTCTCTTCCTTCCCTCCCTCCCTCCCTCCCTCCCTCCCTCCCTCCCTCCCTCCCTCCTCCCCGCTCTAGACTCCCTTCCCCCTCTGCCTGTTGACTCTTGGTGCCTCTCCCCTCTTTTCTTCCCTCATTTACTGGAGTCGTTTCCCCTCTCCTCTCTCTTTCATTCCCCACGGCCTCGCCTCTCCCCCGTGTTCATCTCCCCTCTTCTACCCTTCCACCTCCTCCTCCCCCTTTCTTCCAGACTCGCACACCCTGCCTTCTTCCCCTTCCGAGGTTTCTGGGTCCCCGTCCCTTCACATCTAGTACATTTCGGATTTTCCCCTCCCCCACCCCCCGACTTTCATCCCCAGCCTTCCCTCTTTCTGCACCCCAAGCTCTCACCCTCGTTCCTTCTCTCTTTCTCCACCTTCTCCCACTCTCTCCCTCTCGCTCCTTCCTCTCTCTCTCTTCCTCTCTTTCTCCACCTTCATCTCTCTCCCTCTCTTTCTCCACCTCCCACTACCTCCCTTTCCCCTACTCCCTCACCTCGGCTCCCCCACCACCCTCACTCCCTCTCTTCCCTTCATCTCCCCTCCCCAACCCCACCTTCTTACAGCCTCCACCCATCTTCCTCTTCTTTTCTCTCTACTCCCTCACCCCATCTCCTCCCTCTTCCTTCTTTCAACACACTTTCACTTTCTCTTCACCCCAATTCTATAGCTCCCCTTTCCCCGTCTCTTCCCTACAATTCCCCATTCCCTCTCTTCTCTCATTTCTCTCCTCTCCTTCTCCCTTCTACCTCATTCCCTTCCTTTCCCCCTTCCTCTCATTCCCTAGCTTCCCCCTCTCCTCCCCACCCCCTACCCCCTTCCTCTTTCCCCCCACCTAACCGTCCCCCTCTCCTCCTTCCCCCCTCCTCCCCCATGCACTAATCCGGTCGCCCGTCTGTCTGTTTTCTTTTTCTTTCTCTCGCATTCTTTAACTCCTTCTGCATTTTTCTTTTTCTTTTCACGATCATTATTATTTTTATGATTATCTTTGGTATTTACGTTCTCCGCCTGTTATGTTTCTTTCTCAATTTAGTTTTTTTTTTTTCTCTCTAGTATTTACTTTTTTGTAATATATTTTCTACTTTTACGTCTGTTCTTTATGTTTACTGCTCTTCCTTTCTATCATCCTCCACTTTCTCCACTTCTCTTCCTTCTCATACTGGACATATTTTTT
>NC_061832.1:12875379-12880379 GCF_019202785.1 Penaeus chinensis
AGATGGAGAGGGAGGAAGATGGAGAGGGAGAGAAGGAGAGAAAGAGGAAGAGAGAAAAGGAGGAGAGGGAGAAGGAGGATGGGAAGGAGGGAGATCTATCTACCTATCTATCTGTCTATCTATATCACACACCTGTTTGCATACAGACCTATCTGGGCAAGCTAAGATTCCTGAGAAAACTCAGTAATCTTTGCTAGAGAGAAAAGGAGAGAAGGAGGAAGAGGAAGGGTGGGGAGAGGGAGATGAAGAGAGGGAGGAGAAGGAGGTTAGGGACACGAAGATGAAGAGGGAGAGATGAAGGGAGACGGAGACGAATAGGGAGAGAGAAGGAAGAGGAATAGGGAGAAAGCGAATAAGAGGGAGAAAGCGAGGGAGGGAGGAGGGAGAAGGAAAAGGAGAAAAAGAAGAAAGAGAGAGAAAGGGAAAAGCAACGGGAGAGTGAACCGGAAAGAAAAGAAAAGAGAACAAAAGACAAAATAAAACACGACAAAAAAAAAGGCAAAAAAAAGGAAAAAAGAAAAAAAGAGAGATCCAGCGAAAGAAAGAAAGAAAGAGACAGACGAGAAGAGCCGAGAGAGAGAGAGAGACTCGATTAGGTCGGTTGCCAAGGGACGCACAGAGCAATTCACTTGCCCGGGACTATGGAGGCGCGACAAGAGGGCTTCCATTCTGGTCCGGATTCACTCGCTCACTTTTAGTAGTAGTATTAGCATTATTATTATATTCATTATGAAGGTGATTATTATTATTATTATTATTATTATTATTATTATTATTATTATTATGAAGATGATGATGATGATTATTATTATTATTATTATGAAGATGATGATTATTATTATTATTATTATTATTATTATTATTATTATTATTATTATTATTATTATTATTATTATTATTAGCATTATTATTATATTTATTATGAAGATGATTATTATTATTATTATTATTATTATTATTATTATTATTATATTTATTATGAAGATGATTATTATTATTATTATTGTTATTATTATTATTATTATTATTATTATTATTATTATTATTGTTATTGTTATTATTATTGTTATTGTCATTATTATTGTTCTTATTATTATTGTTGTTCTTATTATTTTTGTTCTTAATATTGCTGTTCTTATTATGAAAAATGGAGAAATAAGAGAGAGAGAGAGCGAGAGAGAGAGAGAGAGAGAAAGAAAGAATGAAAGAAAGAAAGAAAGAAAGAAAGAGAATATTAGTTTGGCTTTTTGATCAAGTATTCTGTAGAGGCTGTACATCGTGCTACAATTGCTTTATTTACTTATTCATGAATCGGTTTGTGCAAATTCATTCATTTGTGCAAATTCGCTGATTAAAGCATGCAGGTTTTTACTCCGTCTTATCTCAGGAAAAGACAAACTGGCAACTCACTCCTAACTCTGACGTATTTCTATTTCGCTCTGTCTCTTTTGGAAAAAAAAAAAAAAAAAAAATATATATATGATAATAAAGTAGAGCAATATTGATATTTCGTACGAATTCAGATAATACGAGACTCACGTAAATGTAAGTATTGTGTTAGTTGGTTAGAATGAATGAGAGGTTTTGCGATTCAGGGTAACCCAGAGTCGAGGTGCCAGTTTGTCATTTACTGAAATTGGACGCATCGTCGAGTGGTTTTTTATTTAAAAATCGGCAAAAAAGAAAAAAAAAAAGCAAGGAAAAAAAAAATAATCGGCAAGTATTAGAAAAAAACAAAACAAAAAAACACTCAGAGAGGAGGGAAATGCTTTGTGAAATATTACTGGAATTATTCAGTAATGTCATTGAGTTTTCCAGTTGATTTAAATTTGATGGCAACTCTTTATTATTATTATTTATTTTTTAAATGTTATTTTGGCAGATTTGTTTAGACGAATAGAAACATTCATTATCGAATCGTCTTTTATCAGAAATTGTTCTTAGGTATATATACTTATTGAATCGATTTTTTTCTTTTTAAATATGCTGTGTATGAAGTTGCCAACATTCGCCAACCAAGGATTTTCGGCAGTCATTCTTTATCAATGTTGATTTCTACTGCAAACAAGACATGCATCATTGAAGGACGAAGGTTGAAGGAAGCATTGTAATTGTACTTTTGTAATTGCCAGTTTCCAGCTAATAATTACCATCTCCCAATTATCAATTGCTAGCTATAATTACTCACTACCAGTCCCCCAATTACCCACTGTCAACTACTAATAACTGCCAATTATCCTGTACTAACTAGCAATCAACCACTCTACCAGTCACCAGTTACCCTTACTAACTAGCAGTTCCAATTTCTAGTTGTTCATGCATTAAACTTATATAAATGACGCAGAGTGACAGGTGTGGGTGTACGAGGAGGTTGTTTATAACAGTTTTAAGAAGTGTGAAAGTGGAGGTGTGCTTTATAAGTGAGGAAAGTGACGCGTTCTTTATAAGAGAGACAGAGCCAGGGGCAAGAAGACAGATAGATAATGTATATGTACACAAAAATAAACACAAAGATGAACAGACAGACATAAACACGAACGCAGACAGACACAATCACAGGCACAGTCACAGACAAACAGACATTAATGAACTGACAGACTAACTGCCATTCTTTTGCATAGTTATTCTAACTATGCATCACCCATTCAGTCTTCCTTTCCATCAGCGCAAAAGACATGTCGGTGCTTCTCTCTCTCTGGCCTTAGACATAATGACACCTTCTATCACTGTCACCCCCCCCCCCCCCCACCCCCTCACCTGACTCCCAGATATCATTGGTTGTGTCATTTTCGTGCGCGATGTTGGATTTTCCTGTTCTTTTCGAAATACGGTAGTGTGATTGTTCATGTAAGTTTACACATAATAAACATAAACATCAACTTGAATACAATTTTTTCATGCATATGCACACATACATACTTATATTCATACATTTATGCATATATACAAATACATAAACATATACATTATATATACATATACTTATACATATATATACATATACTTATACACACACACACACATATATATATATATATATATATATATATATATATATATATATATATACACATGTATACCCCATCCTCCCTCTCGCCCCACCGGTTCTCACATCGCAACCAAAATGTAAAAAAAAAAAAAATCCTTTTACCATCACATTTACTAAAAAAGAGAGAAAGAATCATTCACTTTTATTTTCGCATTTACAAAAATAAGACAAATATCGAAAGCAAAGAAAGAAAGAAAAAAAGGAAGTGTGTGAGGAAGAGCTAGGAAGAATATTAGCAAACAAACATTATAAAAAGAAAAAAAAAAGAAAACAAAAACGAAATTGTACGCCTTTTTTTTTTTTTTTTTTTTTTTTTTACTGAGATTTGCCGCTCTTTATGCAGAGTTCGGCGTCATCTGCTCGGTGCAAGAGAGAGCTTCGAAACGGCTACCGATGTTGCAAGCGCCGTGCATTTTCTATGCTTGCACTTGCGATGCGCTTATTTGTGTATACGTAGGCACGCAAGAGCGCTTAGATGTTCTTACGTAGGTGGGTGTGAGATGGGTTATGTAGGGGGGGGGAGGGAGGGAGGGAGGGTTGGTGGGTGGGTGGGTGGGTGTGAGGGAGGGAAAGAGAGGGAAAGAGAAAGGAGGAGGCGGGAGACAGATAGACAGAAATACAGACAGACTTACAGACAGGCGTGCAGGTAGACGGACGTACATGAAGATAGACGTACAGACAGACAGACTTACAGACAGACAGACGTACAGACAGGCGTGCAGGCAGACAGACCTAAAGAGAGATAGACGGACAGACAGACAGACTGACAGAGAGAAACAAACCCTACATACCTACATAAAGACCGCCCCCCCCCTCCCGACAAACAAACGAACAAACAAACAAACAAAGAGAGAAGATTCGCCCACAACCAGACGTCTGTGTCAGCGTTGCCAACGTCTCTTCTCTGGGATTTGCCTCTTTTTTTAAATGGCCTTCTCTAACGCACTGCACACGGAGCGACAGAGTCATTCGGCGTTGCTTTGTCCTCGCTTTATCATTATTATGCTGTGCCCCTTTATTTCGTAGGTTCTCGCACCCCGTTCGCTTTTGATTGTGGGTTGTTGTGTCCGAGTTCGAGTTCCGAGTTTTATTGTTTTATTTTTTATATATTACTAATATTATTATTACTTTTGTTTTATTATTATTATTATTTTTGTTTTTATTGTGTGTGTGTGTGTGTGTGCGTGCGTGCGTGTGCGTGTGCGTGTCCGTGCGTGTGCGCGTGTGTGCGTATGGATGTGTGTGCGTGTGGATGTGGATGTTTATTTTCTCGCCTTATTTCTCTTATGTAACATCCATTTTGTCGTTTTTTCCGTGTTTTTATTTGTGTTGTGTTTTATTCTTGTTTGTTATTTCTGCGCTGTTGACTTTCTTTTTTGTGTTTTCTTCGCTCCTATTCTTCTTCTCTTTTCGGCCGACTTCCTTCTCCTCTGTGTTTGTTGTTTCTTGTTTACTCTCTGGTGTCTTGTTTACGTCAGCTTTTCCTTTACATTTCTATCCCCTTTTTATTTCTTTGTTTAGCGTTTCCTTTTCCCTCTTTTTTTTAATTTAGAGTTATTTTAAAGTTATTTTAGAATGAATTTAATATTTTATTTTTATTTTTTTTATGATTTTACTCCTTCTCATTTCTTCCTTTCCATCGCTTTTCTCATTCTTTCTTCTCACTTTTTTTCCCTCTCCACTGGTCACGTTTCGAATGGCTCACTTGGACACACCATTAGAAGTTTGCCTCGCTCCCTCTTTTCCTTTCTCTATTCCCTTCTTTCGCTGCCTCTCTCCGTCTCCCTCCCTCTCTCTCTCTCTCTCTCTCTCTCTCTCTCTCTCTCTCTCTCTCTCTCTCTCTCTCTCTCTCTCTCTCTCTCTCTCTCTCTCTCTCTCTCTCTCTCTCCCCCTCCCTCCCTCCCTCCCTCCCTCCCTCCCTCCCTCCCTCTCTCTCCCCATCTCTCTCTCT
>NC_061832.1:12885379-12887879 GCF_019202785.1 Penaeus chinensis
TATGATAAATTACTAATGTGTAAATAGATACCAGACTTGGGCAAAGTACGACAGAGATAGAACTGGAAAAAGAAAGCAGGCAGCATTCGGAATAAGACAAGATAAGAAACACAAGGACAGCAAGTTGTTATCAATCCCTGAGGACGGAGGTGAATGGAAGAAGAAGAAGAAAAAAAAAGACGAATCGGGGATAATAAAGCGTAATTGAGGAACTTGGAGGATACTTGGATAAGGGTTTATCCGAGAAGTAATCAATTAAATACGAACAGCTTAAAAAAATAATTAGATTGTGAATAAATACAACTATCAAGTTCATACTCAATCCCCATTAATCTGATAAAAAAAAATCTTGACGTCGGTAACTTGACGTCAGCAGTACTTAGGGCAGTTTTATCGCCAGCGTTGACCCGTGACGTTTGCCGTGACCTTTGACCTAGGGTGAGTGACGTCATCGTTCATTGACGTCTGCGGTGGCAACGTAATGACGCAGTTTGACGCACGACTGAGTTTGCAGAATTTCCCAGCGTTCGTCTGTCTTCCAGTGGCTGTTATTACGGAGTTGTATTCTGTTTAGTTTAATGTAACTACCGTTTATTTTTTTATTTTTTTTTTTTATATTTATTTATTTATTTATTTTTTTTTTATGAACACGTGTGTAGGTGATTGTCTTTATGGAATTTCTTGATATGTGCCTTCATTTGTGTATTTCTTTCGGATATCTGCCATGTGTGCTTTCATTGAGCTTTCCTAATCCTACTCTTTTATTTCTAATCTTCCTCCACCTTTCGTCATGAACCGGCCGGCTACCCCCCCCCCCCCTCCCTCCCTTAATATCATGAACCAGTTCTCATCTTATCCTTTACTTATCCCCTCGCCCTGCCTCTTCCTCGTTTCGTTTTTTCTTTATTTTAACTTCTCACTCCCCCTCCTTATCTCTGCCTCTAACTTCGCCCCTTCCCCTTGGCTCTAACTCCGCCCCTTCCCCTTAGCTCTAACTCCGCCCCTTACCCTTAGCTCTAACTCCGCCCCTTCCCCTTAGCTCTAACTCCGCCCCTTCCCCTTAGCTCTAACTCCGCCCCTTCCCCTTAGCTCTAACTCCGCCCCTTCCCCTTAGCTCTAACTCCGCCCCTTCCCCTTAGCTCTAACTCCGCCCCATCCCCTTAGCTCTAACTCCGCCCCTTCCCCTTAGCTCTAACTCCGCCCCTTACCCTTAGCTCTAACTCCGCCCCTTCCCCTTAGCTCTAACTCCGCCCCTTCCCCTTAGCTCTAACTCCGCCCCTTCCCCTTAGCTCTAACTCCGCCCCATCCCCTTAGCTCTAACTCCGCCCCTTCCCCTTAGCTCTAACTCCGCCCCTTCCCCTTAGCTCTAACTCCGCCCCTTCCCCTTAGCTCTAACTCCGCCCCATCCCCTTAGCTCTAACTCCGCCCCTTCCCCTTAGCTCTAACTCCGCCCCATCCCCTTAGTTCTGCCTTTAACTCCTCCCCTTCCCCTTAGCTCTAACTCCGCCCCATCCCCTTAGCTCTGCCTTTAACTCCGCCCCATCCCCTTAGCTCTGCCTTTAACTCCGCCCCTTCCCCTTAGCTCTAACTCCGCCCCTTCCCCTTAGCTCTAACTCCGCCCCATCCCCTTAGCTCTGCCTTTAACTCCGCCCCATCCCCTTAGCTCTGCCTTTAACTCCTCCCCTTCCCCTTAGCTCTAACTCCGCCCCATCCCCTTAGCTCTGCCTTTAACTCCGCCCCATCCCCTTAGCTCTGCCTTTAACTCCGCCCCTTCCCCTTAGCTCTAACTCCGCCCCTTCCCCTTAGCTCTGCCTCTAACACCGCACCTTCCCCTTACATCTACCTTACAAGTTCTGACCCCTCCTATCCTTTCCCCCAACCACAACTCCGCCCCCACCGCTACATCTACCCTGCCTCCCCCTCTAACCCCACCCCCTCTGCCTCTTCCTCAAGCTCTATCCCTCCCCTTTCCCACTACCCCCCCCCCCCCTTCCCCTTATCTCGCCGACGTGGCCATCGTAACCTCCCCTCTTCCCTTCCCTTCCCCTTCCCGCCTAGCCTCCTCCCTTCCTCTTCCCTTCCCCTCCCTCTTTGCCCCTGCGTGCCCTCTGAGACCGTCTGTAGCGATCTGATCTCATCTCCCGGGGGTCTGTAGCGATCTCATCTCCCGGGGGTCTGTAGCGATCTCATCTCCCGGGGGTCTGTAGCGATCTCATCTCCCGGGGGTCTGTAGCGATCTCATCTCCCGGGGGTCTGTAGCGATCTCATCTCCCGGGGGTCTGTAGCGATCTCATCTCCCGGGGGTCTGTAGCGATCTCATCTCCCGGGGGTCTGTAGCGATCTCATCTCCCGGGGGTCTGTAGCGATCTCATCTCCCGGGGGTCTGTAGCGATCTCATCTCCCGGGGGTCTGTAGCGATCTCATCTCCCGGGGGTCTGTAGCGATCTCATCTCCCGGGGGTCTGTAGCGATCTCATCTCCCGGGGGTCTGTAGCGATCTC
>NC_061832.1:12897879-12900379 GCF_019202785.1 Penaeus chinensis
TACTATTATTATCTCATTATTTTTCATCGTTAGAATCATCATTATTATTATCCATACGCCTCCCCCTCTCTTCCCATCCCCCTTCCACCTCTCCTCCCCCTCCTCCATCCCCCTCCTCCACCCCCCTCCACCTCTTCCCCCTCTCCCCCACCTCTTCCCCTCTTCTCCTCTCCTCCACCTCTTCCCCCACTCCTTCATCTTTTCCCCTCTCCCACACCTCTTCCCCCTCCACCTCTCCCCCACCTCTTCCCCCTCTCCCCCACTTCCCCCTCTCTCCCACCCCCCCACCCGTTTCCCCTATACCCCACCCCCTCCACCTCTTCCCCCTCTCCCCCACCACCTCCCCCTCTCCCCCACCTCTTCCCCCCTCTCCCCCACTCCCTCCACCTCTTCCCCCCTCTCCTCCCCCATCTCTCCCCCTCTCCTCCACCTCTTCCCCCTCTCCCCCACCTCTTCCCCCTCTCCCCCACAACCCCACCCCCTCCACCTCTTCCCCCTCTCCCCCACCCCCTCCACCTCTTCCCCCCTCCCCCCCTCCACCTCTTCCCCCCTGAACCTCGCCCAGCTCACCCGGTTAGCGCATAAACTGGCAGTTCGGTTGACGTCGTGTATTTACTCTCTTCGGTTAACGCACCTGCTTCCTGTGGGGGATTCGTGTGTACATTTCATTAGCCTCACGTCATGTCCAGAGGGAGTGCGCTGGGTCGAGACTCGTGTGTGTGTGTGTGTGGGGGGGGGGGGGGGGGGGGGGGGGGGGGGGGGGGGTGTTTGGGTGTGCGTGTGTCCACCCTCCACCTTCCACCTTCCTTCACCCACCGCCTTCCTCCACATCTACTCTCCACATTCTCTCCCCACCTTCCTCCATCCTCCACATCCACCCTCCACCTTCCTAAACCTTCCTCCACCCTCCACATCCACCTTCCTCCACCCTCTTCATCGTCTTCCCCCCTCCCCCTTCAACCTCTCTCCCCCCCTCCACCTTTCCCCCCCCTTCCACCTTTCTCCCCCCCTCCACCTTTCTCCCCCCTCCACCTTCCACCCTCCAGCTTCCATCCCCCCCCTCCCCCCTCCCCCCTCCACCTTCCTCCCTCCCCCCCTCCACCTTCCTCCCTCCCCCCTCCACCTTCCTCCCTCCCCCCTCCACCTTCCCCCCTCCCCCCCTCCACCTTCCTCCCTCCCCCCCCTCCACCTTCCTCCCTCCCCCCCTCCACCTCCCCCCCTCCCCCCCTCCACCTTCCTCCCTCCCCCCCTCCCCCCCTCCACCTCCTCTCCAGCACCCACTCTGCCTAGCTACTTCTCCCATCTCCTTCTCCTTCCACTCCTCTTCCACTCAAAACATAAGACTCTCACCAGAGCTTTGGGTTCACCTGAAGAATTTTTTGTTTTATCTTTCTTTCTTTTTTTTTTTTTTTTTTTTTTTTTTTTTTTTTTTTTTTGTCTTTCTTTTTTTTTCAAACTTTGCTCCTGAAGACGTAGGTAAAGGTGTATATATATATATATACGGATGGATGCAAGAGAGGAAGGAGAGCGAGAGGAAGGAGAGCGAGAGGAAGACTGTTGCAGGAATGTGTCTGTGTTTTTGTTATTAGTATGTGGTGGTTATTTGTTGTATTGTTATTATTATCATTAGTGTTATTATTATTATTATTATTATTATTATTATTATTATTATTATTATTATTATTATCATTATCATTATCATTATTATCATCATCATCATCGTTATCGTTATTATTATTGTTAACTTTATTATTATTATTATTATTATCATTATTATTATTATTATTATTACTACTATTATTATGATTATTAATTTAATGATAATTATATTAACGTTAATATCAATATAAATATTGATACTAATACTAATGCTATTGCTGATACTAATAACACTATTGATATCAATATTGGTATTAATATTAATATTATTTTGTATTGTTATTGCTATTGCTATTGTTGTTATTAATATTATTGTTATTATTATTATTGTTATTATTATTATTATTATTATTATTATTATTATAATTATCATAATAATGATTATTATTATTATTATTATTATTAATGTCATTATTATGATTATCGTTATTATAACTATAATAATAATAATAATAATAATAATAATAATAATAATAATAATAATAATAATAATAATAATAATAATAATAATAATAATAATAATAATAACAACAATAATAATAACAACAATAATAATAATAATAGTAACGGGGATAGCAATAATAATGATGATAATAGTAATAGCGATGGTAATAGTAACAATGAAAGTAACAGTGATAATAAAAGTAAGAACAATATAAAAAATAATCATAATAATACTGGTAACAGTAACAGTGACAACAAAAACAATAATAGCATTAACATTAATAATAACAATAACAACAATAACGGTAGTAAAATAATAATAATAATCATAATAATAATGATAATAATAATAATAATAATAATAATAATAATAATAATAATAATGATAATAATAGTA
>NC_061832.1:12917879-12920379 GCF_019202785.1 Penaeus chinensis
TTAGAAACCAAAATACACTTTACCGCCGCACCCCAGAAAGTATCGAGTGGCTTCTTAAAAAGAAAAAAAAGAAAAAGAGTACCCCATTACCCCCCCCCCCCCCCATCCCATCCCTCCACCACTTCAAGAAAGTATCCTCTGCTTACCCCCCCCCCCCCCCAGAACGTATCCAGTGCCCATTCTCCTACCTTCCTTCCTCCCTCTCCCCCCCTCTCTCCTTCCCCCTCTGAAATGACCCTATCGCCCCCCATGGAAGTACCCCCTACCCCCAACCCCCTCCTTCACCACCCCCTTTCCTCCCCCTAACCCCCCCCCCCCGCCTCAGACTCCTTTTAACCATTCACACTCGCAGAAGGAGAGAGAGAGAGTGAGAGAGAGAGAGAGAGAGAGAGAGAGAGAGAGAGAGAGAGAGAGAGAGAGAGAGAGAGAGAGAGAGAGAGAGAGAGAGCGAGGTCGGGGCCCACAAAAACAGCAAAATACATACCGCAAATTCGCCCTCCTCTTCCCCCTCGCCCCCTTCCTTCCCCCTTCCTTCCCCCTTCCTTCCCCCTTCCTTCCCCCTCCTCGAGCGTACATACGAGAGCAAGGAGGGTAAACATTATCCCCTTCTGTTCAGCGAAAACATAATCAAATGTACACTTTTTTTTCTCTCTCTCTCTCTAGCAGGAAATTTGCTCATGGGAAATTCATGGGGTTGTGCCGTTGAACTACCACTGGGAGGCTTGAAATGTCTGTCGGGGGTTATTGGGTTACTACTACTACTGCTGCTGTTACGGCCATTTCTGCTAATGCTATTACTACTGCTAGTGCTAGTGCTAGTGTTAGTGTAAATGCTGCTTCTACTTGCTACTGTTACTGCTACTGTTGTTGCTTCTGCTGCTGCTGCTACTGCTACTGCTACTGCTACTACTACTACTACTACTACTACTACTACTACTACTACTACTACTACTACTACTACTACTACTACGACTACTACTTCTACTACGACTACTACTTCTACTACTTCTACTACTTCTACTACTACTACTACTACTACCACTACTACTACTACTACTACTACTACTACTACTGCTACTGCCAGTACTACTGCTACTGCTACTACTACTGCTCCTGCTCCTGCTCCTATTACTGCTACTACTACTGCTGCTGCTGCTGCGTTTGCCATTCCTGCTGCTACCACTACTACTGCAGTTGTTATTATGGCCACAATGTTTACATGTTCACCCCGTCCACTCTTTCTAGCTCCATTTCTCCTCCATTTACCAATCTACACAACACACATAGTACATTACCCACATAAGTCTCTTTCCCGACTTTTGAAGTCTGCACTAACTTCACAGAAATTCCCTTTTACGCCCGTGTTAACCAGGACGAAGTTCCCTGAAGTTCCCGTTCAGTGCACAGCCGGTGTGTTTCCCAGGCGTGTGTTGCAATGGATACCGGAACATGAACACGGGAATCCCGCTGAACGAATGGGGAATTAAATAAATATGATAATGGAGGGGGAGAGCAAGAAATCACGCGAGTATGGAGTGTGTGATGGAAAGCGAGTTTGAATTGGAGGGTTTATCAGTTGTTTATTTTGTAGATGGATATAAGCCTTTGAGTGTTGATATTTTGTTGTTATGGTTATGCGTTGCCAGCAGGTGTAGCCAGACGTTCGGAGGTTCGTGTGCGGAGTTGCCATAGTGATGAGACAAGGGAATTGCCATAGAGAGATGGCCTTTGGTGTTGGTAATAGATGGATGTCCCGGGAGTGAGTGGCCATACAGACATGTCCTGTGAATTGCCATGGATAAAAGTTCTAGGAGTTACTACGGAAGTTCCGAGAGTTGCCCTGGGTTGAAGGTCCAGGAGTTGCCATAGACAAGTGTCCCAAGAGTTCCCCATAGAGACACATTCCGGAAATTGCCTTAGATATACGTCTCGAGAGTTGCCATAGATGTGTCCCAGAATTTACCATATATAGAACTTCCCAGAATCTGCTTACGCAAAAATCGCAAAAGTTGCCATTGACCAAATGTCCGAGAGTTATCATACAGAAAATAACCCCGAGAGTTGCCATAGACAGAATAACCTTGAGTTGCCATAAGCTGAATTCTCATTTTCTCTTACCAACCACTTCCTCTCGGGGGGAAAAACAAAATCGTATCTCTTATGCAATGGCAACTGACAACTCATTTACCGCATTTTAGTTGCCATCAGTAATGCGACCAAGAGCGCACAAAAGGCCCGGGAATATATGGTAAGTATATCTTATGGGTCGAGAGCTTAATGAGGTCGGGTTAATTAGCACTAGAATCACTCGCGCTTTCTGCTCCTTTTTTGTCGGGGTGGGGGGGGGGGGCTGCTTTGTTTTCTGTTTCCATATTTCGCTTTTTACGTCTCTCTCTTTCTCTCTCTGTGTTTCTGTGTCTTTCTCTCTCTCTCTCTCTTCTCTTTCTCTCTTTCTCTTTCTCTCTATTTCTCTTTCTCTCTCTCTCTCTCTCTCTCTCTC
>NC_061832.1:12925202-12977702 GCF_019202785.1 Penaeus chinensis
CAACATGAATCTTACTCTCTTTCCCATAAGACAGCCTTCGTAACTTGCATACTACTTCGCTCACCCTATTTGTGACCCGATAGGGTCCTATAAATAATGGCTGAACCTTCTTACTTAAACCAGGCTTCGGTATCGCCTTCACATAAACCCGGTCACCTTCTAGTAATGGACGGTGCCTCGCCCTCGGTCTATCTCGCGGCCTTCGCCTTATCTCCTCTTCAATATGATACTGGCAGTGCTTGAAAACCTTACTACCTATCGCTTTAAACTCCTGAGAACAATTCTCTAAATTATACCAAGGTGCTGTCCCCTCTGCAAATAGCAAATATGGCCACTTTGGATCACGGTGCTTCAATGCAAAAAATGGAGAATCCTTAATTATTCGATGGTATGCTGTGTTGTATGCTAAAGTAGCCATAGGCAACATCACATTCCAGCTAATCGGGTTATCCCAAACTAAGGTCCTCAAAATTTTTGTCAAGACACCATTTACCCTCTCTACCTGGCCATTTGAACTGGGGTGATAAGGGGTTATGAGATGTCTACCCATGCGTAACTGTGTACATAACTCCTTAAACAACTCATTTACGAACTCCCGACCATCATCTGTAACGATATGCCCTGGAGCTCCCTCATTTATTACTACTGCCTCGATGAATGCTCTAGCTACCTCCGGCGCCTCCTTTGTCTTTAAAGGGGCTGTGTAAGGGTACTTTGTTAAGGCATCCACCACTGTGAGAATGTACTTAAACCCTTCTGCTGCTGGGAAAGGACCCACTAAATCCATGTGAACTCTCTGAAAAGGTTCAGTAACTTCTGGATAACTTAATAGAGGTGCAGGGACCTCTCTCCCCGGTTTACAACGCAAACAGATTTCACATTTCCTGCAAAACCTCTGCACTGCATCCTTCATCACCTTAAAAAAGGCAAATTTCTCCAGCCTCACCAGCGTAGCAGTCACCCCTCCATGACCAGAGATAGGAAGACTGTGTGCCAGGTGCAAGGCAACCTCTTGGAACTCTTCTGGTACTACTACCCTAAAAATCTTTGCCCCATACACGTTCGCATGAACGTTATATAACAGCCCATCTGGCCGAACTTGGTAACCGTCTATACTTCCAGGAAGACGTCTACCAAATCTCTCCGGCAAAGCCACACCTTCCACCAGGTGACTCCTTACAACACTCCAAAAAGGGGTCTACTTCTTGAGCCTTTCTTAACTCCTCAATGGACCATACCTTTATAACTTCTGGGACCCCTACTCCCTTTGACACAGCCAGAGGACTTCCTGTATCACCAGCTTGTTCTACTGCTCCTCTGGCAAGTTGTCTGCTCCTAGTAATGGCCCCTACTACCAAATCATCAATGGGATGATACGGGATAGCGCATCGGCTACAACGTTATCCCTTCCTGGGATATAGTCTACCTGAATGTCAAAATCAGCTATGGCCATCTGCCATCTAGCCACCCGGTCTGATCCCTCCTTAGTGGCAAACAAATGCCGCAAAGGCCGATGGTCCGAATGGATCTCCACTGGATAACCCTGAAGAATGGTACGATTCACTCGAAGTCCATAGACAATGGCTAAATCCTCACGCTCTATTGTACTATAATTAAGCTCTGGCCCTTTAAGTGCCCGACTAAAATATGACAGAGGCCGTAATACCCCAGCATCGTGTCTTTGCTGGATGGCCCCTCCGATGGCAAACTTGCTGGCATCGGTGGTTAGTACAAAAGCTCTATTGAAATCCGGAAAGCTCAGAACTTATCCTCGCTCAAAGCTCCCTTCAGAAGCTCATAAGCCTCTTTTGCCTTGGAATTCCACTCTAATTTACTCTTATTTTCTACCGAGCGAAATCCTCTGGTTAAGTCAACTAATGGTTTGGCTATATCTGCAAAGCCTTTAATGAACTTACGATAATAATTTGCAGTGCCTAAAAAAGCCTGCAATTCTCGCATGGTAGTTGGAAGAGGATACTCCTTCATCGCCCTAACCTTCTGTGACTGAGGTTTCACCCCATCACCTGAGATAATGTGGCCCAAATAATCCACCTTGGGCTTAAAGAATTTACACTTCGACAACTTTAGTACGAGATTTGCCTCTTTCAGCCGTTCCAGCACTGCTCTTAAATTTCCACAGTGTTCTTCCCATGAGTCTCCAAGAACAACAATATCATCTAAGTATACAAACCCAACCTCCCCTACTAATCCGGTGAGAACCTGGTTTATAATACGCTGGAAAGAGGCAGGGGCATCCTTCAAACCGAAAGGTAGCACATTGAAATGATAGTGCCCCTCCGGAGTCGAGAATGCCGTAAATTCCCTACTTTGTGAAGTTAAAGGAATTTGGTGATAGCCTTGACGAAGGTCAAGACCAGAAAAAATCTTACTCCGACCCATTCGTTGTAAGACCGTATCTATGTGTGGCAATGGATACCTACATCTTGGATCACCTCATTTAACAATCTAAAATCCAAGCACAGCCTTAGACTTCCGTCCTTCTTCCTGACTGGTACTAATGGACTGTTATGAGGTGACTGCGAGGGAGAAATCACCCCTTGTGACATCATATCCTCGATCTGGCGCCTAATCTCTTCCCTATACTTTAAAGGGATCGGATATGACTTCTTATAGATAGGTGGTCCTTCTGCCCTAATCTCATGGAAAAACTGATCAGAGATTACCAGTGGTTCGTCATCCAGAGAAAACACTCTTGGAAACTCTCGAACTAACCCTGACAACATGTCATGTTCCTTTGAACCCCTTGCGAACCAGCTATCTACTTCCTCTAGCAACCTAACTACCTTTGAGTCCGTAGTACTTATGCTAGCCTTGACAGCTCCTATCGCAACTATGTCTTTGTCAAGTTGATGTTTTTGCAACTCGACAACGTCCCCTATGCAGACTGTTGACTCTACCTTAACCGGAAAATCCTCCTCCACCGCATAAGGAACCCTGAACCAAAGACTATTCCCCGACCGTTGTATCCCGACTACTCCCTCCAAAAGCCTTAAGCCAGCGAACTCCCGTGGTATAAACAGCATGTGTAGTGACCCATTACTCTGCCAGCCGCGCCGGAGCGCGGAGAATATCAGAGTCTCCCCTGAATCGCGAGACCAAAAGACCGCGCACGCACGTGGATGATGATGCCGCCTATTATGTATTAGATGTATTTTTATTATTTTGTATTATTTTTACTTCTCCTTGTTTTATCTTTGTTTTTAACAAGAACCAAAGCCATTTTCTTTGTTTGTTTTTACTATGCACTCTTTTTTTTAACCAAGCTGGTAAGAGTTTGCCTCCCTTTTCTTTTTTTACTAAAGCTTTTAGGGTTAAAGGAAACTTTTAATAATAGGGAGTAAGGGTTGTAACGAAGCCACAACTTTAATGAGCCACCGTCTTATCGGGGGAACCTGCCACGCCTTTGTAGTGTACGGACATGTATAGTCCCCAGGGGGCCCCACCTACCAAGAAGGGTACCTTAAGGGCCAAGATCCCTCCCCATGAAGGTCAATGGGCATCTGTAGGGTAAGCCCACCCCCTGATGTCAAATCCCCCCACTACTGCTGCTGCTGCTGATGTCCGACGGGGAATATGACCTTGTGGGATGTCACAGCGGGAAATCTCTCAATGGCCCATGATAAATGCATTCATTTGAGTCCCAAGAATAAATTTAAAAAATCACTAAAATCCAGGGAGGAAAAGAAAGGATAGGCTAGCATAAGAACAGTATAAGATGCAGGAGGAGGGTAAAATGAAAGGGAAATATGCAGTAGAGAACAAAGAAAGAAATTAAGTCAAGTAGAAGAACTACGAGGCTGCATATGATATGTGGTGTATGTATAAGTGCAACCTTGCACGGTCCAGCTCCTATCTTTAATTGTTACTGTCACTTAGGCTCAATACTTAACTTTTCCCGTCCTCTCAGGTTCCTTAGCTGGAGCTGTCGGCCACGTAGTATCGCTTGTTAAATGTATCCAAAAAATGCCAGAGGATGGAGGAAGGAAACGCCCCGTGGTGCAGTAGAACAACGAATGTTTATTTTCCAATATCCGTACAAAAGGCCGCGGGAGGCCGTGACGTCACGCTCGTGAATCGTGAAGTATTAAGCATTTAAAATGATATACAATAACACAAACAAATAACTAGAATACAAACATAAAATATGGCCTAAAATTGATAAAAGAAATAATGGACAACACATAAAATAGACAAAATACATAAAACATCTACCACCTCGGTACAACGGACAGTCAGCATGCGCAACCACACGCACTCACGCATACACCGCACGCACATGCTGTGCACGCAAAGGGCAATTACAAACGGAGCGAGCATCAGCTAAGAGGGGGGTGGGGTGAGTGCAGAGTGTCACGCTACAGAATCCGTCCCCCCGATCCGGGTCGAAGCAGCCAGCGGATACCTGAAAAGGGTAAAAGCCAAGCCTGAGCTCTGACAGTACAGAACAGACTGGACTGCGAAAAAGCGCACGTATACATACCACCAGGATATCAGCGCCCTGCCGGAGCCAACTCATCATCCCGCCCGGGGCGCCCCACCCTCTGGTCTTTGAGGAATACAGTAAACATTTCGATATAAAACCGGGATGATGATTCTGTGCCAGTGCGTGTCGTTCGCCCTCACTAAAAGGGGAAAAGTAAATGCGTAAGGTAAAAAGTAAAAGCAAGAGTAAAACAATAAAAGAGTAAGAGCAGGAGTAGAACAATAAAAGAATAAGAGCAGGAGTAGAACAAAAAAAAGAATAAGAGCAGAAGTAAAACAATAAAAGAGTAAGAGCAAGAGTAAAACAAAATAGCAGACATGGTAATAGAACACTTAAACACGTGTGCAATTAAAAGGTGCTACTTAGTGCCGAACATCACACGCACAAATTACAAGCACAGAAAGCATAGAGGACACCCTAAATTCACAAAATCAGTGGAGACAGTAAAGTTCCACAAAGTTCACAAATGTCCACATAAAAAGTTCAGGGTCTAACACACAGCTCGTCAGGACCGCTACCCAAGGGTCATCCTCTGCTGGTTGCTCATGGTCGTCCTCCGGAACCCCCGGTTCATCTTCAGGAAAAGCAAGCTCCTGCGACTGCCGATACGGTCGCAAATGATTGGCATGGGCCTTTAATACTTTATCGAGGGCCAGGTCTTGGATCTGGAAAGAGACGGGACCTAGACGTTTACATATCCTAGCTGGTCCCCTCCATCTCGCTCCAAGCGGCCTCGGTACCATCTCCTTGTATAACACTAAATCGCCTTCCTCAGGAGCGAAAGATCCTCTGGCCCGCTTGTCATAGCCTCTCCCATAAGTAGCTCTGGCTTCCTTTGAGGCTTCCACCGCCGCTTGTCGGGCAGCTTTTAATCGATGATGCAAGTCGTCATTATCGGCGAACACGGCCTCATTTGTGAGGCCTATCGGAAAATAGGCATGTCGTCCTGTCAGGAGAAATAAGGGCTGCTCACCTGTCGAACGATGAATGGCAGAGTTAAGCGCTAAACGCAGTTCGGGAATGTAAGTGTGCCACCGGCCAGGGTGCTCCCCCACTGTTGAGCGGAGAGAAGCCTTGACAACCCTATTGGTCCGTTCAATCATACCATTAGCCTGAGGATGGTACCTAATGGTAAAGTGGTGAGTGGACCACAGAAGAGTAACTAGTTCCTCAAATAAGCCTGAAGTAAACTGCCTACCGTTATCGTTCTGAATCACGCGTGGTGGTCCAAAGTAGGTTATCCAGTGTTCAAGGAAGGCTTGGTGGATCTTCGTGGCAGTGATAACCTTCAGTGGCACAATTTGAAGAAACCTAGTGTGCTGATCAATGATGGAGAGAGCATAACGTACAGGAGCCTGGCTGAAGTCGAGTATGTCCATGGATACTCTCTCTAAGGGATAAAGAGCCAAAGGAGCTTCAGCCATCGGTACCCTCTGTGCTACCCCCATGTTTTGCTGCCATGACTGACACTCCTCTACATACCGTCGCACATCCGCCATCATATTAGGCCAATAATACATGTTACGGAGGTTACCATATGTCCTTTGTATGCTAGGATGCATAACTAGTGGTGGAGTGTGAGCAGTTCTCAGGGCTGAATTACGAAGACACTCTGGTACACACAGCTGGAAGACAGTTTTATCAGGGAGATGCAGCAAGCGGTACAGGATGTCATCTTTAAGAATTTTGGGTCCTGGCTCTGCTGAGTGGCTAGCTCCTGTGGGCTGATATTATGGACATCGACTGTTGCAATTTGCCGGGATAATAGGTCAGAAACATAATTGATTGGCCCTTCCCTATATCTAATGTCAAAATTATAGAAAGAGGTCATGTGCGTATCTTGTCATGCGGGGCGACCTGGTCCGGTGTCGGAACACATGAATTAATGGGCGATGATCAATGTAGACTACAAACCTACGACCATAGAGATAAGCATCAAACACTCGCACACCTTCAACAACAGCTAAGGCCTCACAATCGATTGCTGGATACCGTGTTTCAGCACCCCGCAGCTTCCGACTGTAAAAAGCTACAGCATGTAAAATACCCTGGTCGCCTAGTTGCACGAGGGAAGCCCCAATAGCAAGAGAGCTGGCATCTGTGTGCAGCTCGAACTCTTTCGTAAAGTCGGGTTGTTGGAGGATCGGCTCAGATACCAGTAAGGTTTTCAGTTTCTGAAATGCCAACTGCTGCTCTTCACTCCACTCCCAAACTTGGCCTTTCTTTAATAAGATGTGGAGGGGTGCTGCGATGGTGGCATACCTGGGAATGTGTCTGCGGAAGAAGTTAGTAGCCCCTAGAAATCGGCGAACTTCTCTAATGTTCTTGGGTGCTGGGATCTCGGCAATTGCTGATACCTTGCTTCTGTCAGGAGCAATACCATCAGGAGAAACTGTGAAGCCTAGAAAGTTTATAGTGGTAGCCGCAATTGCACACTTCTCGGGGTTCAACTTGAATCCTGCTGCCAGCAGTAAATCTAGAGTTTCCTTAAGGTCCTTCAGATGCTGGTCGAAATCTTTGGAGTGTACGATTATGTCATCCAAATATGCTAGAGTATGGTGCCCAAGGACTGACGCTAGGATTAGATTGACTGTTCTCTGAAAGGTGGAGGGGGCAGTGCTAAGACCAAATGGGAGCCTTTTAAAGTGAAATAGACGGTACCCATCACTAAATGCGGTCTTTTGCCTATCTTCTGGATGTACGTCGACGCTCCAGTAGGCAGCTCTAGCATCTAGAGTGGTGAAGATACAGGAAGGTCCAAGTTCGTCCAGCAATTCGTCGATTCGGGGCAGTGGGTATGCATCTGCCTTAGTTACTGCATTGAGGTTCCTGTAATCTACACAGAAACGTAGGCCACCATTTTTCTTTTTTACAAGGACTACGGGACTTAGCCATGGTGAAGAGGAAGGTTCAATCACTCCTGCCCTCAACATAGCTTCACATTGCTCACGTATTACCTGGCGAGTTGTATGGGGTAATCTCCATTGCCTCGTACACACAGGTGGCGAATTACCAGTATCAATTCGATGCTGTATGTCGGGGATATGTCCTATTGTTTCTTCACCTCCATCAAAGAGATGGTGATATTTATGTAACAGGGCCGTTGCCTTTGCATTCGTCAGATGGCTAAGGTCAGGCGAAATTGTATCCAAAGGGAGATCTTCAGAGCCCCCCAATTCAAGGGCATTAATAGCCATGAGAGCAAAAGATGGAGGAAGATCATAGGAGAAGGGGAACGTCTCTAGACCATCACCAATCAATTCCAAGCCGCAAAATTGGTCGAATTGGGTTAGATCATCCTCCCACTCAAACTCATCGTTATCTCCTGTGCCAGGTCCCCAATTCATCCCTAGCTCCTCAGCAGATGCGGCTGCGGCTGCGATAGACGCTGAAGGAGGCACTGCGGCTGCGGCTGCGGCTTCGGCTGCGGCTGCGACAGACGCTGAAGGAGGCACTGCGGCTGCGTCTGCGGCTGCGCCGGACGCTGAATGAGGCACTGCGGCTGCGGCTGCGCCAGACACTGAAGGAGGCACTGCGGATGCGGCTGCGCCAGACGCTGAATGAGGCACTGCGGATGCGGCTGCGCCAGACGCTGAATGAGGCACTGCGGATGCGGCTGCGCCAGACGCTGAATGAGGCACTGCGGCTGCGGTTGCGGCTGCGCCAGACACTGAAGGAGGCACTGCGGCTGCGGCTGCGCCAGACGCTGAATGAGGCACTGCGGATGCGGCTGGGGCTGCGCCAGACGCTGAAGGAGGCACTGCGGCTGCGGCTGCGCCAGACACTGAATGAGGCACTGCGGATGCGGCTGCGCCAGACGCTGAATGAGGCACTGCGGATGCGGCTGCGCCAGACACTGAAGGAGGCATCGCGGCTGCGGCTGCGCCAGACGCTGAATGAGGCACTGCGGCTGCGCCAGACGCTGAAGGAGGCACTGCGGCTGCGGCTGCGCCAGACGCTGAATGAGGCACTGCGGATGCGGCTGTGGCTGCGCCAGACGCTGAAGGAGGCACTGCGGATGCGGCTGCGACAGACGCTGAAGGAGGCACTGCGGCTGCGGCTGCGACAGACGCTGAAGGAGGCACTGCGGCTGCGGCTGCGGCTGCGATAGACGCTGAAGGAGGCACTGCGGATGCGGCTGCGGCTGCGACAGACGCTGAAGGAGGCACTGCGGATGCGGCTGCGACTGCGACAGACACTGAAGGAGGCACTGCGGCTGCGTTTGCGGCTGCACCAGACACTGAAGGAGGCACTGCGGCTGCGTTTGCGGCTGCACCAGACACTGAAGGAGGCACTGCGGCTGCGTTTGCGGCTGCACCAGACACTGAAGGAGGCACTGCGGCTGCGTTTGCGGCTGCACCAGACACTGAAGGAGGCACTGCGGCTGCACCAGACACTGAAGGAGGCACTGCGGCTGCGGCTGCGCCAGACGCTGAATGAGGCACTGCGGCTGCGGCTGTGGCTGCGGCTGCGCCAGACGCTGAAGGAGGCACTGCGGCTGCGGCTGCGACAGACGCTGAAGGAGGCACTGCGGATGCGGCTGCGGCTGCGACAGACACTGAAGGAGGCACTGCGGCTGCGTTTGCGGCTGCACCAGACACTGAAGGAGGCACTGCGGCTGCGTTTGCGGCTGCACCAGACACTGAAGGAGGCACTGCGGCTGCGTTTGCGGCTGCACCAGACACTGAAGGAGGCACTGCGGCTGCGTTTGCGGCTGCACCAGACACTGAAGGAGGCACTGCGGCTGCGTTTGCGGCTGCACCAGACACTGAAGGAGGCACTGCGGCTGCGTTTGCGGCTGCACCAGACACTGAAGGAGGCACTGCGGCTGCGTCAGACGCTACAGGCGAAATAATTCCTAACCTCGTGCCTGTTCTGATAAAGAGCCTGTTGGTCGTAGGGTTTTCTACCCATACAGTGCAGCGCCAGTTCTTTATAGTCAAGAATCTGTGGGAAGGTTTGAAGGTTGTTGATTGGAGGGGACTAAATTCAAATACACCATCTGCTGGGACAGTCCTCTGTACAGACACTGGTAGCCAGCAACCAGTGTATGGCTGGAGAATGGATGAGTTGAGGAGATGAGCCATGACTGGTTGACCTGCCGTGATAGACTGAAATTGTTCTGCTATTACAAAAACTAACTGTAGTGACTTAGCATCAGTGTAGGTCACTGGGAAGTTTCTGCCCTCAATCAATAGACAGGCTTGATGGCTGTTGGCTTCCGATGACAGGCTGTAAGTCACCCTCCTTAAAAAGTCCATTCCCAGTAAAAGACTTCCAGGGAACCACACATCACAGACCATGACCCGATGGTTAACATGTAGGTTTATATCAAGGCAGAATGATAAATCTACTTCTGTTAAGCCGGGAATTAACTTCCCGGAAACTCCTCTTAACAGGCGGCTGCTTGGAGTCCTATTCAAAGTTTCCTTAGGATCTATTAAGGGCAAAATGGAGGGTTTGACGATTGATGCCTCTGACCCGGCGTCTAGGAAGCATACCACACTAATTCCGTTGATAGTCAGTGCCACTACTGGCTGTCCAGTTAGGGTTGGGGTTGCTACCGTGGCCATTTCCACTTCGGATCCCTGACCGGCTCCCCTGGAGTGCTGTGCCAGTGGCGCTGGGAACCTGGGTACCCTGGCCTTCAGGAAAGGGACAAGCATTTCTATAGTGGCCTGTCCTCCTGCAGCTATAGCATACACGAGGTTGGTCATTGGCTCTGGCTCGGCACTCACCAGCATCATGACTCGTAACCTGGTGATAAGTGCACCATTTCTGCTGATTGTGCTGTGGGACTACCTGCTGCTACACTACATTTGCTTCAATAGGATAGGCACAATGATCCTTACCCCTAGGTGGCCGCTCTGGATTACGACTGGGTTCCTCAGACGTGTCTAGCTTGTGGTGCCGTACTCCATGCCTTGCATTCCAGACACGCTGAGCAGCATCGGCCATTTGTGCTGGTGAACTGTCATCCCTCACTGCTAGGATGTCACGAAGCCAGGGGGATAATCCGCTAATGAACACCCTACGTACTAGTTCATCTGGGTCACCAATGGCAGCTGGGTAGTCTTGGATCTCCAGGAAGAAGTCCATTGGTGCTTGTTCATTTGCCATGCGGTGTTCATAAAGCACCTAAAAGAAGTCTGCGGCGGTACAAGTGCCGCGAAAGGTCTTGCAAATTTGGGCCTAGAACACCTGCCAGCTTCTTATGTGATCAAAAAGTGCAGAGTTGATGATGCGCTCTGCACGGCCTTTACAGCTGGTTCTGGCTGCCTGAATAAACATGTCAGACGTAGGGGGTTTTACTAAGTTTTCGATGGCCCTTATCTATCCTACCACCTCCTGATTTTTGAGGAAGGGCTTTGCTGCTGTTACTTCTCCCCTGAACTCTGGAATCTTTGCTTTGGAGAAGATGTATTGCACTGGAACTTCGGAACTTGCTGACGGCTGGAACGAGGTATGACCTACTGGATGCCACGAACAAGAATCTTTATGAGGAATCAATGTTGTAGGGTCAGAATTCACGTTCCTACATGGCATTGGCTGTGGTAGGTTTTGACCACAAGGCCTTTGGCTCGGAGGGTTATTGTACCAGTTGTCCCTGACCCGACATCCCTCCATAGGCTGTTGCTCTGCTCTCGACCAACATTGTGGTTGCTCAACACCTCTTCTTTCTCGGTACAAGGCCCCAGAACCTCCAGCTTGGGGACTTTGGTCTTCTGCATCCCTACAACCACATGGCCCAAGCATCTGCCTTTGACCAGTATTTGAGTTGAGGCGGACTGTAGTGCACCTGCTGTCCTGCCGTTGTCGTTCAGGTGCCCTGCTAGACAGCTGGAGATGTGCACCTTCACCCTCTTGGATATGGTAGCGTTGAGGCCGAGGGCATGGACTGGTGACCTGCTGCGAGATTTTGCGAGGTCTGGGACTGGTGACCTGCTGCGAGATTCTGCGAGGTCTGGGACTGGTGACCTGCTGCGAGATTCTGCGAGGTCTGGGACTGGTGACCTGCTGCGAGATTCTGCGAGGTCTGGGACTGGTGACCTGCTGTGAGATTCTGCGAGGTCTGGGACTGGTGACCTGCTGCGAGATTCTGCGAGGGCTTGTCGGGCACTTAGCCAGTATCATGTCAGGACGACCCTCTGTCTCCTCATTATGGGTATCAGCCTGTGTCTGTGCCTGCTGTGGAGTGGGGGTCAGCGTCCGTGGATGAGGTGCAGTTGGTTGCTCATCATCATTAACTGCCTGCGAACCCGAAGAAATATTGCTGGGCAGCGCCCGTCCAGTTGTCTCTAGCAGCTGTTGATGCCGCTCAGCAGACTGTCGGCATTCTTCCATCATCTCTTGGTTTTGTTCCTCCATCCTTCGCTCAACGTCTTCAAACTGTCTCTCCAACTCTTGCATTCGCTGACCCATCTGTTCATGCCCCTGTTTCATTTGTTGCAAGGTTTCCTCGTGCATCGTGACGTCGGCAGCCATCGCAGCGCTGGCCATTCTTAGATTGGGCTGTGATCCACCAACAACAAGGGGCAATATCCCTTCTGGGGAAGTGGCAAGACGCCTCTTCTTGTCGGCAACTTCCTTGTCCCGTTTTGTGGCATTGGTCACGTGTCAAGGGCAGGAAACGGCAGTAAGTAAACACTCGTTACCCAGACGCACAAGCACCAACACAATGCATAAAGTTTGTAAAATGGTTAATTCACAGCAAAACCAAGATGGGACAAACAAAGTCGGTCAATAAAAGGACAGGGGCGGACACTCACAAGACCGGAAAGGCACGTACACGCACGCACACAGAAAGAATGGGCAGGCACGTACACGCACGCACACACAAGGAATGGGCAGGCACGTACACGCACGCACACAGAAGGAATGGGCAGGCACGTACACGCACGCACACAGAAGGAATGGGCAGGCACGTACACGCACGCACACAGAAGGAATGGGCAGGCACGTACACGCACGCACACAGAAGGAATGGGCAGGCACGTACACGCACGCACACAGAAGGAATGGGCAGGCACGTACACGCACGCACACAGAAGGAATGGTCAGGCATGTACACGCACGCACACACGGAAGGACTGGACAGGCATGTACACACGCACACACACGGAAGGACTGGACAGGCATGTACACACACGCACACGCGGAAGGACTGGACAGGCACGTACACACGCGCACGGAGAAGGACTGGACAGGCACGTACACACGCGCACGGAGAAGGACTGGACAGGCACGTACACACGCGCACGGAGAAGGACTGGACAGGCACGTACACGCGCGCACTGAGAAGGACTGGACAGGCACGTACACACGCGCACGGAGAAGGGCTGGACAGGCACGTACACACGCACACGGAGAAGGACTGGACAGGCACGTACACACGCACACAGAAAAACTAGGCAGGCACGTACACACGCGCACACAAAGACTGGGCAGGCACGTACACACGCGCACACAGAAAGACTGGGCAGGCACGTACACGCGCGCACACACGGAAGGAATGGGCAGGCACGAACACGCGCGCACACGGAAGGAATGGACAGGCACGTACACACGCGCACGGAGAAGGACTGAACAGGCACGTACACACGCACACAGAAAAACTGGGCAGGCACGTACACACGCGCACTCAAAAACTGGGCAGGCACGTATTCACGAGCACACAAAAACTAGGCAGGCACAGACACACGCGCACACAAAAACTGGGCAGGCACGGACACACGCGCACACAAAAACTGGGCAGGCACGGACACACGCGCACACAAAAACTGGGCAGGCACGGACACACGCACACACAAAAACTGGGCAGGCACGGACACACGCTCACACAAAAACTGGGCAGGCACGTACACACGCGCACACACGGAAGGAATAGGCAGGCACGAACAAACGCACACACACAGGACTGGACAGGCACATACACACGCGCACGGAGAAGGGTTAGGCAGGCACGTACACACGCGCACGGAGAAGGGTTGGGCAGGCACGTACACACGCGCACGGAGAAGGGTTGGGCAGGCACGTACACACGCACACAGAAAAACTGGGCAGGCACGTACACACGCGCACACAGAAAGACTGGGCAGGCACGTACACGCGCACACACACAAGGACTGGGCAGGCACGTACACACGCACACAGAAAAACTGGGCAGGCTTGTACACTGAACGGTTATACAGGACGAGAGAACACACACACACTAAAAAGGACAACACAGTAAAAAGACTAAGAAATATATACGGGAAATAAAGCCACAATAAAATAAAGAACATAAGATCAATACAAATAATTCAATAGAAATAATTAAATGCACATGAATAAGAACCTCTTCCCTACCAACACGCACTAGCACAGGGCTCGAACACTGGCACGAAATACAGCTGTCGTGGGAGAAAGGGTTAATAAAATCAAATGCCTAGACTGAAATGAGCCACCCAGTAAAGCTATACGGAGCTGGTGATTAGTACAATAAATCCCTGGAAGAGAAGACTTAGCTCTGCAAGAAAAATTGCCAGCTCAAAAATACTATAAATGCAAAACATGAAAGCCATTTGAAATAAAGAGCAACGATAACATTCTACTTACAATACTAACAATACGGAAAATAATTACGGTAACTCACATCAACTGCAAAATGTAAAGATATTAGATCGATAAAAAATATGCTGGACCAAATGCTTACAAGATTTCCCAGACTGATGGCCTTTGCTGCGACGTCCCACCGCTGCCCACCAAAAATTTTAGACCTGTAGTGTACGGACATGTATAGTCCCCAGGGGGCCCCACCTACCAAGAAGGGTACCTTAAGGGCCAAGATCCCTCCCCATGAAGGTCAATGGGCATCTGTAGGGTAAGCCCACCCCCTGATGTCAAATCCCCCACTACTGCTGCTGCTGCTGATGTCCGACGGGGAATATGACCTTGTGGGATGTCACAGCGGGAAATCTCTCAATGGCCCATGATAAATGCATTCATTTGAGTCCCAAGAATAAATTTAAAAAATCACTAAAATCCAGGGAGGAAAAGAAAGGATAGGCTAGCATAAGAACAGTATAAGATGCAGGAGGAGGGTAAAATGAAAGGGAAATATGCAGTAGAGAACAAAGAAAGAAATTAAGTCAAGTAGAAGAACTACGAGGCTGCATATGATATGTGGTGTATGTATAAGTGCAACCTTGCACGGTCCAGCTCCTATCTTTAATTGTTACTGTCACTTAGGCTCAATACTTAACTTTTCCCGTCCTCTCAGGTTCCTTAGCTGGAGCTGTCGGCCACGTAGTATCGCTTGTTAAATGTATCCAAAAAATGCCAGAGGATGGAGGAAGGAAACGCCCCGTGGTGCAGTAGAACAACGAATGTTTATTTTCCAATATCCGTACAAAAGGCCGCGGGAGGCCGTGACGTCACGCTCGTGAATCGTGAAGTATTAAGCATTTAAAATGATATACAATAACACAAACAAATAACTAGAATACAAACATAAAATATGGCCTAAAATTGATAAAAGAAATAATGGACAACACATAAAATAGACAAAATACATAAAACATCTACCACCTCGGTACAACGGACAGTCAGCATGCGCAACCACACGCACTCACGCATACACCGCACGCACATGCTGTGCACGCAAAGGGCAATTACAAACGGAGCGAGCATCAGCTAAGAGGGGGGTGGGGTGAGTGCAGAGTGTCACGCTACAGAATCCGTCCCCCCGATCCGGGTCGAAGCAGCCAGCGGATACCTGAAAAGGGTAAAAGCCAAGCCTGAGCTCTGACAGTACAGAACAGACTGGACTGCGAAAAAGCGCACGTATACATACCACCAGGATATCAGCGCCCTGCCGGAGCCAACTCATCATCCCGCCCGGGGCGCCCCACCCTCTGGTCTTTGAGGAATACAGTAAACATTTCGATATAAAACCGGGATGATGATTCTGTGCCAGTGCGTGTCGTTCGCCCTCACTAAAAGGGGAAAAGTAAATGCGTAAGGTAAAAAGTAAAAGCAAGAGTAAAACAATAAAAGAGTAAGAGCAGGAGTAGAACAATAAAAGAATAAGAGCAGGAGTAGAACAAAAAAAAGAATAAGAGCAGAAGTAAAACAATAAAAGAGTAAGAGCAAGAGTAAAACAAAATAGCAGACATGGTAATAGAACACTTAAACACGTGTGCAATTAAAAGGTGCTACTTAGTGCCGAACATCACACGCACAAATTACAAGCACAGAAAGCATAGAGGACACCCTAAATTCACAAAATCAGTGGAGACAGTAAAGTTCCACAAAGTTCACAAATGTCCACATAAAAAGTTCAGGGTCTAACACACAGCTCGTCAGGACCGCTACCCAAGGGTCATCCTCTGCTGGTTGCTCATGGTCGTCCTCCGGAACCCCCGGTTCATCTTCAGGAAAAGCAAGCTCCTGCGACTGCCGATACGGTCGCAAATGATTGGCATGGGCCTTTAATACTTTATCGAGGGCCAGGTCTTGGATCTGGAAAGAGACGGGACCTAGACGTTTACATATCCTAGCTGGTCCCCTCCATCTCGCTCCAAGCGGCCTCGGTACCATCTCCTTGTATAACACTAAATCGCCTTCCTCAGGAGCGAAAGATCCTCTGGCCCGCTTGTCATAGCCTCTCCCATAAGTAGCTCTGGCTTCCTTTGAGGCTTCCACCGCCGCTTGTCGGGCAGCTTTTAATCGATGATGCAAGTCGTCATTATCGGCGAACACGGCCTCATTTGTGAGGCCTATCGGAAAATAGGCATGTCGTCCTGTCAGGAGAAATAAGGGCTGCTCACCTGTCGAACGATGAATGGCAGAGTTAAGCGCTAAACGCAGTTCGGGAATGTAAGTGTGCCACCGGCCAGGGTGCTCCCCCACTGTTGAGCGGAGAGAAGCCTTGACAACCCTATTGGTCCGTTCAATCATACCATTAGCCTGAGGATGGTACCTAATGGTAAAGTGGTGAGTGGACCACAGAAGAGTAACTAGTTCCTCAAATAAGCCTGAAGTAAACTGCCTACCGTTATCGTTCTGAATCACGCGTGGTGGTCCAAAGTAGGTTATCCAGTGTTCAAGGAAGGCTTGGTGGATCTTCGTGGCAGTGATAACCTTCAGTGGCACAATTTGAAGAAACCTAGTGTGCTGATCAATGATGGAGAGAGCATAACGTACAGGAGCCTGGCTGAAGTCGAGTATGTCCATGGATACTCTCTCTAAGGGATAAAGAGCCAAAGGAGCTTCAGCCATCGGTACCCTCTGTGCTACCCCCATGTTTTGCTGCCATGACTGACACTCCTCTACATACCGTCGCACATCCGCCATCATATTAGGCCAATAATACATGTTACGGAGGTTACCATATGTCCTTTGTATGCTAGGATGCATAACTAGTGGTGGAGTGTGAGCAGTTCTCAGGGCTGAATTACGAAGACACTCTGGTACACACAGCTGGAAGACAGTTTTATCAGGGAGATGCAGCAAGCGGTACAGGATGTCATCTTTAAGAATTTTGGGTCCTGGCTCTGCTGAGTGGCTAGCTCCTGTGGGCTGATATTATGGACATCGACTGTTGCAATTTGCCGGGATAATAGGTCAGAAACATAATTGATTGGCCCTTCCCTATATCTAATGTCAAAATTATAGAAAGAGGTCATGTGCGTATCTTGTCATGCGGGGCGACCTGGTCCGGTGTCGGAACACATGAATTAATGGGCGATGATCAATGTAGACTACAAACCTACGACCATAGAGATAAGCATCAAACACTCGCACACCTTCAACAACAGCTAAGGCCTCACAATCGATTGCTGGATACCGTGTTTCAGCACCCCGCAGCTTCCGACTGTAAAAAGCTACAGCATGTAAAATACCCTGGTCGCCTAGTTGCACGAGGGAAGCCCCAATAGCAAGAGAGCTGGCATCTGTGTGCAGCTCGAACTCTTTCGTAAAGTCGGGTTGTTGGAGGATCGGCTCAGATACCAGTAAGGTTTTCAGTTTCTGAAATGCCAACTGCTGCTCTTCACTCCACTCCCAAACTTGGCCTTTCTTTAATAAGATGTGGAGGGGTGCTGCGATGGTGGCATACCTGGGAATGTGTCTGCGGAAGAAGTTAGTAGCCCCTAGAAATCGGCGAACTTCTCTAATGTTCTTGGGTGCTGGGATCTCGGCAATTGCTGATACCTTGCTTCTGTCAGGAGCAATACCATCAGGAGAAACTGTGAAGCCTAGAAAGTTTATAGTGGTAGCCGCAATTGCACACTTCTCGGGGTTCAACTTGAATCCTGCTGCCAGCAGTAAATCTAGAGTTTCCTTAAGGTCCTTCAGATGCTGGTCGAAATCTTTGGAGTGTACGATTATGTCATCCAAATATGCTAGAGTATGGTGCCCAAGGACTGACGCTAGGATTAGATTGACTGTTCTCTGAAAGGTGGAGGGGGCAGTGCTAAGACCAAATGGGAGCCTTTTAAAGTGAAATAGACGGTACCCATCACTAAATGCGGTCTTTTGCCTATCTTCTGGATGTACGTCGACGCTCCAGTAGGCAGCTCTAGCATCTAGAGTGGTGAAGATACAGGAAGGTCCAAGTTCGTCCAGCAATTCGTCGATTCGGGGCAGTGGGTATGCATCTGCCTTAGTTACTGCATTGAGGTTCCTGTAATCTACACAGAAACGTAGGCCACCATTTTTCTTTTTTACAAGGACTACGGGACTTAGCCATGGTGAAGAGGAAGGTTCAATCACTCCTGCCCTCAACATAGCTTCACATTGCTCACGTATTACCTGGCGAGTTGTATGGGGTAATCTCCATTGCCTCGTACACACAGGTGGCGAATTACCAGTATCAATTCGATGCTGTATGTCGGGGATATGTCCTATTGTTTCTTCACCTCCATCAAAGAGATGGTGATATTTATGTAACAGGGCCGTTGCCTTTGCATTCGTCAGATGGCTAAGGTCAGGCGAAATTGTATCCAAAGGGAGATCTTCAGAGCCCCCCAATTCAAGGGCATTAATAGCCATGAGAGCAAAAGATGGAGGAAGATCATAGGAGAAGGGGAACGTCTCTAGACCATCACCAATCAATTCCAAGCCGCAAAATTGGTCGAATTGGGTTAGATCATCCTCCCACTCAAACTCATCGTTATCTCCTGTGCCAGGTCCCCAATTCATCCCTAGCTCCTCAGCAGATGCGGCTGCGGCTGCGATAGACGCTGAAGGAGGCACTGCGGCTGCGGCTGCGGCTTCGGCTGCGGCTGCGACAGACGCTGAAGGAGGCACTGCGGCTGCGTCTGCGGCTGCGCCGGACGCTGAATGAGGCACTGCGGCTGCGGCTGCGCCAGACACTGAAGGAGGCACTGCGGATGCGGCTGCGCCAGACGCTGAATGAGGCACTGCGGATGCGGCTGCGCCAGACGCTGAATGAGGCACTGCGGATGCGGCTGCGCCAGACGCTGAATGAGGCACTGCGGCTGCGGTTGCGGCTGCGCCAGACACTGAAGGAGGCACTGCGGCTGCGGCTGCGCCAGACGCTGAATGAGGCACTGCGGATGCGGCTGGGGCTGCGCCAGACGCTGAAGGAGGCACTGCGGCTGCGGCTGCGCCAGACACTGAATGAGGCACTGCGGATGCGGCTGCGCCAGACGCTGAATGAGGCACTGCGGATGCGGCTGCGCCAGACACTGAAGGAGGCATCGCGGCTGCGGCTGCGCCAGACGCTGAATGAGGCACTGCGGCTGCGCCAGACGCTGAAGGAGGCACTGCGGCTGCGGCTGCGCCAGACGCTGAATGAGGCACTGCGGATGCGGCTGTGGCTGCGCCAGACGCTGAAGGAGGCACTGCGGATGCGGCTGCGACAGACGCTGAAGGAGGCACTGCGGCTGCGGCTGCGACAGACGCTGAAGGAGGCACTGCGGCTGCGGCTGCGGCTGCGATAGACGCTGAAGGAGGCACTGCGGATGCGGCTGCGGCTGCGACAGACGCTGAAGGAGGCACTGCGGATGCGGCTGCGACTGCGACAGACACTGAAGGAGGCACTGCGGCTGCGTTTGCGGCTGCACCAGACACTGAAGGAGGCACTGCGGCTGCGTTTGCGGCTGCACCAGACACTGAAGGAGGCACTGCGGCTGCGTTTGCGGCTGCACCAGACACTGAAGGAGGCACTGCGGCTGCGTTTGCGGCTGCACCAGACACTGAAGGAGGCACTGCGGCTGCACCAGACACTGAAGGAGGCACTGCGGCTGCGGCTGCGCCAGACGCTGAATGAGGCACTGCGGCTGCGGCTGTGGCTGCGGCTGCGCCAGACGCTGAAGGAGGCACTGCGGCTGCGGCTGCGACAGACGCTGAAGGAGGCACTGCGGATGCGGCTGCGGCTGCGACAGACACTGAAGGAGGCACTGCGGCTGCGTTTGCGGCTGCACCAGACACTGAAGGAGGCACTGCGGCTGCGTTTGCGGCTGCACCAGACACTGAAGGAGGCACTGCGGCTGCGTTTGCGGCTGCACCAGACACTGAAGGAGGCACTGCGGCTGCGTTTGCGGCTGCACCAGACACTGAAGGAGGCACTGCGGCTGCGTTTGCGGCTGCACCAGACACTGAAGGAGGCACTGCGGCTGCGTTTGCGGCTGCACCAGACACTGAAGGAGGCACTGCGGCTGCGTCAGACGCTACAGGCGAAATAATTCCTAACCTCGTGCCTGTTCTGATAAAGAGCCTGTTGGTCGTAGGGTTTTCTACCCATACAGTGCAGCGCCAGTTCTTTATAGTCAAGAATCTGTGGGAAGGTTTGAAGGTTGTTGATTGGAGGGGACTAAATTCAAATACACCATCTGCTGGGACAGTCCTCTGTACAGACACTGGTAGCCAGCAACCAGTGTATGGCTGGAGAATGGATGAGTTGAGGAGATGAGCCATGACTGGTTGACCTGCCGTGATAGACTGAAATTGTTCTGCTATTACAAAAACTAACTGTAGTGACTTAGCATCAGTGTAGGTCACTGGGAAGTTTCTGCCCTCAATCAATAGACAGGCTTGATGGCTGTTGGCTTCCGATGACAGGCTGTAAGTCACCCTCCTTAAAAAGTCCATTCCCAGTAAAAGACTTCCAGGGAACCACACATCACAGACCATGACCCGATGGTTAACATGTAGGTTTATATCAAGGCAGAATGATAAATCTACTTCTGTTAAGCCGGGAATTAACTTCCCGGAAACTCCTCTTAACAGGCGGCTGCTTGGAGTCCTATTCAAAGTTTCCTTAGGATCTATTAAGGGCAAAATGGAGGGTTTGACGATTGATGCCTCTGACCCGGCGTCTAGGAAGCATACCACACTAATTCCGTTGATAGTCAGTGCCACTACTGGCTGTCCAGTTAGGGTTGGGGTTGCTACCGTGGCCATTTCCACTTCGGATCCCTGACCGGCTCCCCTGGAGTGCTGTGCCAGTGGCGCTGGGAACCTGGGTACCCTGGCCTTCAGGAAAGGGACAAGCATTTCTATAGTGGCCTGTCCTCCTGCAGCTATAGCATACACGAGGTTGGTCATTGGCTCTGGCTCGGCACTCACCAGCATCATGACTCGTAACCTGGTGATAAGTGCACCATTTCTGCTGATTGTGCTGTGGGACTACCTGCTGCTACACTACATTTGCTTCAATAGGATAGGCACAATGATCCTTACCCCTAGGTGGCCGCTCTGGATTACGACTGGGTTCCTCAGACGTGTCTAGCTTGTGGTGCCGTACTCCATGCCTTGCATTCCAGACACGCTGAGCAGCATCGGCCATTTGTGCTGGTGAACTGTCATCCCTCACTGCTAGGATGTCACGAAGCCAGGGGGATAATCCGCTAATGAACACCCTACGTACTAGTTCATCTGGGTCACCAATGGCAGCTGGGTAGTCTTGGATCTCCAGGAAGAAGTCCATTGGTGCTTGTTCATTTGCCATGCGGTGTTCATAAAGCACCTAAAAGAAGTCTGCGGCGGTACAAGTGCCGCGAAAGGTCTTGCAAATTTGGGCCTAGAACACCTGCCAGCTTCTTATGTGATCAAAAAGTGCAGAGTTGATGATGCGCTCTGCACGGCCTTTACAGCTGGTTCTGGCTGCCTGAATAAACATGTCAGACGTAGGGGGTTTTACTAAGTTTTCGATGGCCCTTATCTATCCTACCACCTCCTGATTTTTGAGGAAGGGCTTTGCTGCTGTTACTTCTCCCCTGAACTCTGGAATCTTTGCTTTGGAGAAGATGTATTGCACTGGAACTTCGGAACTTGCTGACGGCTGGAACGAGGTATGACCTACTGGATGCCACGAACAAGAATCTTTATGAGGAATCAATGTTGTAGGGTCAGAATTCACGTTCCTACATGGCATTGGCTGTGGTAGGTTTTGACCACAAGGCCTTTGGCTCGGAGGGTTATTGTACCAGTTGTCCCTGACCCGACATCCCTCCATAGGCTGTTGCTCTGCTCTCGACCAACATTGTGGTTGCTCAACACCTCTTCTTTCTCGGTACAAGGCCCCAGAACCTCCAGCTTGGGGACTTTGGTCTTCTGCATCCCTACAACCACATGGCCCAAGCATCTGCCTTTGACCAGTATTTGAGTTGAGGCGGACTGTAGTGCACCTGCTGTCCTGCCGTTGTCGTTCAGGTGCCCTGCTAGACAGCTGGAGATGTGCACCTTCACCCTCTTGGATATGGTAGCGTTGAGGCCGAGGGCATGGACTGGTGACCTGCTGCGAGATTTTGCGAGGTCTGGGACTGGTGACCTGCTGCGAGATTCTGCGAGGTCTGGGACTGGTGACCTGCTGCGAGATTCTGCGAGGTCTGGGACTGGTGACCTGCTGCGAGATTCTGCGAGGTCTGGGACTGGTGACCTGCTGTGAGATTCTGCGAGGTCTGGGACTGGTGACCTGCTGCGAGATTCTGCGAGGGCTTGTCGGGCACTTAGCCAGTATCATGTCAGGACGACCCTCTGTCTCCTCATTATGGGTATCAGCCTGTGTCTGTGCCTGCTGTGGAGTGGGGGTCAGCGTCCGTGGATGAGGTGCAGTTGGTTGCTCATCATCATTAACTGCCTGCGAACCCGAAGAAATATTGCTGGGCAGCGCCCGTCCAGTTGTCTCTAGCAGCTGTTGATGCCGCTCAGCAGACTGTCGGCATTCTTCCATCATCTCTTGGTTTTGTTCCTCCATCCTTCGCTCAACGTCTTCAAACTGTCTCTCCAACTCTTGCATTCGCTGACCCATCTGTTCATGCCCCTGTTTCATTTGTTGCAAGGTTTCCTCGTGCATCGTGACGTCGGCAGCCATCGCAGCGCTGGCCATTCTTAGATTGGGCTGTGATCCACCAACAACAAGGGGCAATATCCCTTCTGGGGAAGTGGCAAGACGCCTCTTCTTGTCGGCAACTTCCTTGTCCCGTTTTGTGGCATTGGTCACGTGTCAAGGGCAGGAAACGGCAGTAAGTAAACACTCGTTACCCAGACGCACAAGCACCAACACAATGCATAAAGTTTGTAAAATGGTTAATTCACAGCAAAACCAAGATGGGACAAACAAAGTCGGTCAATAAAAGGACAGGGGCGGACACTCACAAGACCGGAAAGGCACGTACACGCACGCACACAGAAAGAATGGGCAGGCACGTACACGCACGCACACACAAGGAATGGGCAGGCACGTACACGCACGCACACAGAAGGAATGGGCAGGCACGTACACGCACGCACACAGAAGGAATGGGCAGGCACGTACACGCACGCACACAGAAGGAATGGGCAGGCACGTACACGCACGCACACAGAAGGAATGGGCAGGCACGTACACGCACGCACACAGAAGGAATGGGCAGGCACGTACACGCACGCACACAGAAGGAATGGTCAGGCATGTACACGCACGCACACACGGAAGGACTGGACAGGCATGTACACACGCACACACACGGAAGGACTGGACAGGCATGTACACACACGCACACGCGGAAGGACTGGACAGGCACGTACACACGCGCACGGAGAAGGACTGGACAGGCACGTACACACGCGCACGGAGAAGGACTGGACAGGCACGTACACACGCGCACGGAGAAGGACTGGACAGGCACGTACACGCGCGCACTGAGAAGGACTGGACAGGCACGTACACACGCGCACGGAGAAGGGCTGGACAGGCACGTACACACGCACACGGAGAAGGACTGGACAGGCACGTACACACGCACACAGAAAAACTAGGCAGGCACGTACACACGCGCACACAAAGACTGGGCAGGCACGTACACACGCGCACACAGAAAGACTGGGCAGGCACGTACACGCGCGCACACACGGAAGGAATGGGCAGGCACGAACACGCGCGCACACGGAAGGAATGGACAGGCACGTACACACGCGCACGGAGAAGGACTGAACAGGCACGTACACACGCACACAGAAAAACTGGGCAGGCACGTACACACGCGCACTCAAAAACTGGGCAGGCACGTATTCACGAGCACACAAAAACTAGGCAGGCACAGACACACGCGCACACAAAAACTGGGCAGGCACGGACACACGCGCACACAAAAACTGGGCAGGCACGGACACACGCGCACACAAAAACTGGGCAGGCACGGACACACGCACACACAAAAACTGGGCAGGCACGGACACACGCTCACACAAAAACTGGGCAGGCACGTACACACGCGCACACACGGAAGGAATAGGCAGGCACGAACAAACGCACACACACAGGACTGGACAGGCACATACACACGCGCACGGAGAAGGGTTAGGCAGGCACGTACACACGCGCACGGAGAAGGGTTGGGCAGGCACGTACACACGCGCACGGAGAAGGGTTGGGCAGGCACGTACACACGCACACAGAAAAACTGGGCAGGCACGTACACACGCGCACACAGAAAGACTGGGCAGGCACGTACACGCGCACACACACAAGGACTGGGCAGGCACGTACACACGCACACAGAAAAACTGGGCAGGCTTGTACACTGAACGGTTATACAGGACGAGAGAACACACACACACTAAAAAGGACAACACAGTAAAAAGACTAAGAAATATATACGGGAAATAAAGCCACAATAAAATAAAGAACATAAGATCAATACAAATAATTCAATAGAAATAATTAAATGCACATGAATAAGAACCTCTTCCCTACCAACACGCACTAGCACAGGGCTCGAACACTGGCACGAAATACAGCTGTCGTGGGAGAAAGGGTTAATAAAATCAAATGCCTAGACTGAAATGAGCCACCCAGTAAAGCTATACGGAGCTGGTGATTAGTACAATAAATCCCTGGAAGAGAAGACTTAGCTCTGCAAGAAAAATTACCAGCTCAAAAATACTATAAATGCAAATCATGAAAGCTATTTGAAATAAAGAGCAACGATAACATTCTACTTACAATACTAACAATACGGAAAATAATTACGGTAACTCACATCAACTGCAAAATGTAAAGATATTAGATCGATAAAAAATATGCTGGACCAAATGCTTACAAGATTTCCCAGACTGATGGCCTTTGCTGCGACGTCCCACCGCTGCCCACCAAAAATTTTAGACCTGTAGTGTACGAACATGTATAGTTCCCAGGGGGCCCCACCTACCAAGAAGGGTACCTTAAGGGCCAAGATCCCTCCCCATGAAGGTTAATGGGCATCTGTAGGGTAAGCCCACCCCCTGATGTCAAATCCCCCCACTACTGCTGCTGCTGCTGATGTCCGACAGGGAATATGACCTTGTGGGATTTCACAGCGGGAAATCTCTCAATGGCCCATGATAAATGCATTCATTTGAGTCCCAAGAATAAATAAAAAAAATCACTAAAATCCAGGGAAGAAAAGAAAGGATAGGCTAGCATAAGAACAGTATAAGATGCAGGAGGAGGGTAAAATGAAAGGGAAATATGCAGTAGAGAACAAAGAAAGAAATTAAGTCAAGTAGAACTACGAGGCTGCATATGATATGTGGTGTATGTATAAGTGCAATCTTGCACGGTCCAGCTCCTATCTTTAATTGCTACTGTCACTTAGGCTCAATACTTAACTTTTCCCGTCCTCTCAGGTTCCTTAGCTGGAGCTGTCGGCCACGTAGTATCGCTTGTTAAATGTATCCAAAAAATGCCAGAGGATGGAGGAAGGAAACGCCCCGTGGTGCAGTAGAACAACGAATGTTTATTTTCCAATATCCGTACAAAAGGCCGCGGGAGGCCGTGACGTCACGCTCGTGAATCGTGAAGTATTAAGCATTTAAAATGATATACAATAACACAAACAAATAACTAGAATACAAACATAAAATATGGCCTAAAATTGATAAAAGAAATAATGGACAACACATAAAATAGACAAAATACATAAAACATCTACCACCTCGGTACAACGGACAGTCAGCATGCGCAACCACACGCACTCACGCATACACCGCACGCACATGCTGTGCACGCAAAGGGCAATTACAAACGGAGCGAGCATCAGCTGAGAGGGGGGTGGGGTGAGTGCAGAGTGTCACGCTACACCATCTAGGGGGGAAAACTTGCTAGTTCGTTCCCGAACTACTTACTAGCCCATTCATTCTATCCTTGCTGGGGGTCGGCTATATATAGCTCGGGAATTGAACAGGGTAAGCAGGGGGTCTAGGTTCTAACAGCGGCCGATGTAAACCCGGCGGAAGCTCTGGGTGTGATTTTGGGTTTCCCCTGCGGTAGCAAGGACCCGGATTTACACGGCAGTAAGGTGGGAATAATTAAGGATTTCTTGATTTATAATTGAAGCAGAGTGCATCTTTTTAATTTGTTTGTCATTTTTCAGGCTACGTTCTTTGTTTTACCCAGTTGTGTTTTTGGTATTTTACCTGTGGTTTTGTGTCTAGTTGATACTACAGGCATGTTTTATTTCATGTTTTAATGTTTCCTTTTTGAATCTTAATAAATGTATTTTAATTCGCGAGTTCAATTCCTCTTTTTACTTAACACTTTTTTTTTTTTTTTTGAGACAAATGATTCATAACTTGGCTACCTGTGACAAGTAATTGACCACCTTCTATCAGCCCTTAAGGCTGACACGCACTCCCCTCGGAGTTAAACACGCTTACCATACACTCTTGTTGATTAAAGTCATTTTTCCTTTTCTTACATACATGCTTTCCTTTTATCTTTTTTTCACCCTTCTACACGTCTTCCCCTTTAGGTACAAAAATTGTTCCTGGACGTACTGACCAGGTGGTGGCAGCGCTAATGACCTAATTAGCAAGAGTAATTAATTAGATTAACATTAAAGTCAATCACTACAACCATCTTTCTTTGGTGCCAGCAGGTGGGATGCGAGACGGTCAATTGCTTGTCATTTTGGTCTTATTCAGTTAGAGCCAAGGTATGATAATGAATTAGCAAATGCTAGATCTCTCTGCAGTTATAATATTTTTATAGTTCTTTTTAAGATATGCCGGGTAAGAGGAGTAAGCGCTTAAGGCAAAGTGGAATTGGTGCAGAGGGTAATTTGAATACTTCTGATTCTAGTAACGGAACTGTACCTTTAATTAGTAACCAGAGTTACAGTAACAGTAACGGTAACCAAGTGAATATGGACCTTTCCATGTATGAAGAACTAACGGCTCGTTGCAATGAGCTTGAGCAACGTTGTGCTACACTCGCAGAGCGATACGAGGGTTTATTAAGGGAGACTAGCTCCAATAACACTCCTAATGTTGCACCTGTCACGCCAACAGCTATTGAGTATGTGATACATAGAGAAGATTCGGTGCCAAAGTTTAAAGCGGAAATATCAGCAGCCTATCCATTAAAAAGAAATCAGGAAGTAGAATCCTGGTTACGTGCCATCGAGAATCTTGTTAAGCCTGCAAATGATGAAGCATATATTCGTGCAGCGAGAGCTTCATGTAGAGAGACGGCAGACTTGATCGTAAATTCACCAGTGTTTGATGGTTTAAATAATTGGGAAGATTTTAAAGCTCTGGCAAGGTCAAAGTTCAGGGGGACTTGCTCTAGTACAGAATTTTTTAAACATCTTCACGAGTCTAAATTATATCAAAATCAAGCACCATTAGATTTCTTCGTTTCTGTGGAGGGACTTGTGTATCAAGGGTACAGGGATTACCCAATAGCTGTGGGAGTGCCGGATGAACTAATTAGAAGGGTTTTCTTACAAGGTTTACCCCATTGGTTACGTGAAGCTTTAGTCTTAAAGGAGGACGAGAATTTACCATCACTTGTTGATGCAGCACAACGTGTGTGGAACCTGCGTATTAATGCTTCAGGAGAGGGACCTTCAGTCCTAGGTAATCAGAATTCACGGCCGATGCGCTTACGGCAGGTCGCTGCAGTAGAGAAATACTGCCAGTATCACCAGAGTAATGGGCACGACACGGTAGATTGCAGATTACGCCAAAGAACACTGCAGTGTTTTAATTGTCAGAGGGCTGGTCATTTTGCAAGGCAGTGTCCCTTTCAGCCGCCTCACGGCAGGGCGAGGTCTTCACCAGCACGTGAGGAACTGCACTCGGGAAGACCAAATGAGCAAAGATGGGGAGGGGAAAACCAGGGAACCTCAGGTTCCCAAGGTAACCATGATGGATAGTCAAATTAAACGAGGTCGTCCTATGGTCAGGCTTAGTGTAAATGGAATGATCTGTACTTGTTTTGTTGATACTGGGTCAGAAGAGACCATAATTAAGGAGAGTACATGTAGGAAACTCAATGTATTGTCTGTCACTCCCGTTGAGCGAACTTTTAAGGGGGCTTCAGGTGCTATATTCAGTGGTCTAGGGTTTTTCTATAGAGGACACGGTAAAATGTAACCATCCGGTTGTGGTCTTTAAGGATATCTCATTCCCTGGAGAGGTGTTGCTTGGTGTAGATTTTATTAGAAGTTTTAATTTCCAGTTTGTGGCTAATCTCACTCCTCCCAGGAATTACATGTCCTTTAATGACGTTAAGGTTCCTTTTTGGTTTTCAGACCAGTCTTCCCTAGGTGTAAGGGTTATGAACAACATTAATAAATTTCCCAGAGTGTGTTGTGTGTGTCCCAGTCAGTGATTTGCCAGCCCAAATCAGGCTGCTTTGTAACTACCACAGTGAATAGAGGTTTTAATAACTCCATTGGGTTGGTGCAAGGTAGAACAGCAAGAGTTTTAGTGCCAAGAAGCATCATTTCTGTTAATGAAAATAGTGCAAGTGTTTGGGTCATTAATGATAAACCCCACCCAGTGGCACTGACAAAGGGAATGAAATTGGCCAGTGTTAACATGGTGAACGATGTATATGTAAACTCTAACTCCGTGCATCTTCCAGAAGGGGTGGAACAAAGTGAACCTGTGGCTTTGGAGAACTTTACAGAATTCACAGACGACTTTGACGAGCGTTTTGGCATCGATGATTTTGGCTACTCTAATGATGACTTTGATGTGTTTCCCCCAGTAAGTATGGATGTGTGTGCATTGAAAACTTCTACTGGTGTGGAGGGGATCCTCCCAAAGGAGAACTTGGAACACTTAGGATCTGTGCGAAGGGAAAAATTGCTTACTATCCTAGATCAGTACAGTGACCTCTTTAATGAAGATGCCCCTCTTGGTTGTGTACCCGACATTAATCACAATATTATAACTTCAGGTGAAGGACCCACCCGTACACGACAATGGAGGCTACCTGAGAGTGCACGCAACACGATACGGCGAGAGTGTGAGGCAATGTTGCAGGATGGCATTATTGAGCCATCAACCTCACCATGGTTATCCCCTGTAGTCCTGGTGCGGAAGAAGGATTGGGGCATAAGGTTTTGCATCGACTTCCGCAATCTCAACAAGATCACCCGAGCCAACACTTACCCAATGCCAAGGCTTGATGAGACCATAGACAGGTTAGCAGGGACCCACTGGTTAACTGCCCTAGATGCCAAATCCGCCTACTGGATTGTAGAGGTAAACGAAAGTGACCGCCAAAAGACTGCTTTCTCGGATGGTTGTCGTCTCTACCAGTTCAAGAGGATGCCCTTTGGTCTAGCCACTGCACCTTCCACTTTCCAGAGGGCCATCAACGCCGTATTGCATCCTGTTTTAGGAAGACACACCCTTGCCTTTTTAGACGATGTCGTCGTGGCTTCCGGAAGCTTTGAAGAACACATGGCCCACCTGGATGAAACAATGGGTCTGTTGGCCAAGGCAGGTTTCAGGTTGAACCTGAAGAAATGTAAGTTTGCTGTTAAATCTTTCAAATTCTTGGGTCATCTCATAACTCCCAATGGTGTACTTCCAGATCCCGACAAGGTAAAGGCAATTACTCAAATGACCGCACCTCATAATGTGAAGCAAGTTCGACAGTTTCTGGGAACCACTGGGTTCTTCCGGAAACATGTGAAAGATTACGCTTCTGTAGCTGCTCCCTTAACTGCCTTGCTGAAGAAGCAAGCCAAATTTCATTGGGGTCTGGAACAGCAAACGGCATTTGAAGATTTGAAAGGCAAACTGGCTTCTGATCCCATCCTGAAACAGCCAGACTTCAACCGAACCTTTGAAGTACACTGTGATGCCTCTGGTGTAGCTATTGGCGCTTGTCTCATCCAGCGAGATGACGAAGGTAAACCCCATGCAGTCTCTTACTTTTCCAGAAAGTTGCGTGAGGGGGAGAACAAATTTCCTACCATCGATGTTGAAGCCTTGGCAGTGGTGGAACCTGTGAGAACCTTTGATCCCTACTTGTATGGTAAACACTTTAAGATAATAACCAATCATCGTCCACTTGTGCACGTATTTGCCCAGAGGACCAAATCTCTGAGGATGACTCGCTGGAGCCATGAATTATCTTTTTACAATCACACCCTAACCTATAAACCTGGTGCTTCCCATTATGTGCCTGACCTCTTGAGCAGAAAGATTTCCCCCATTGATGAAATCCTGAACCCACAGACAGTTGCCGCCGCTCAGCAAGAAGACCCTCTTTGGAACGAAGTTCGCGACTATTTGGAAGAACGCCGGATGCCTAGGCAAAGGATCCCGCTGAACCTTGAGGAATTCGAACTAAGAGGTGATCTCCTATACCATCTTAGGGTCCTCCCTGGGAGAGTAATTAGCCAACTAGTGATTCCCCGTACTCTGAGGACTAGAGCTCTGGATGCTGTTCATGCAGATGCAGCTGCTGCCCATCCAGGAATCTTCAGAACCTACTGTCGGCTCAGGGATCACTATTACTTTCCAAAGATGTTGGCAGAGACCAAGAGATATGTCAACTCGTGTCTGACTTGTCAGCGACGGAAGGGCCGAGCAGGAAGAAGGGCTCCATTAGCTTCAATGCCAGAAGTTACTCATCCCATGGAGAGATTATCAGTGGATCTTATAGATTTGCTAGGGCCTACCCACGGCAACCGGTACGTTCTGGCAATTATAGACAATTTCACGAGATATTTGCAGTTGATTCCTCTGCCTAATAAGGAAGCCCAGACAGTTGCTGATGCCTTTATTAAAGATTACGTTACTCTCTTTGGTCCCCCACGCCTATTGGTTGCAGACAATGGAAGAGAATTTCACAATAGATTATTTTCTCAGGTGTGTCAGACCATCCAGACTCAGACACACTACACGACTCGGTATCACCCAGAAGCTAACGGGATGATTGAGAGAAGCAATCAGGTGGTGAAAGATGCTTTGGCGACCTTGGTAGGAGAACATCCTAATGATTGGGACGAGATGCTACCGTTTGTTTGACTTGCCCTCAACAGTGCTGTACACAGGAGCGTGGGTCAACAACCACTTTATCTGATGATTGGCAGAGATGGATATTTCCCACAGGGGGTGACGAACGAGATCGACGGCGATGAGGACACCGCTCGGGTGCTAAAGGAAAGTCTACGAGATGCGAGGATAGCCGCCAAGGAGGCTGCAAGGAAGGCGCAACAGGGATGGGCCCGAGACTACAACCGCAGACTGAGGCAGAGATTTGATCCAGCGGAAGGAGACCTCGTGCTGCTACGGATATTTCGTCATGGTGGTCCAGGAGGAGCACTAGGCCCGAGATGGAGTAAGCCTGCCAGGATTGTGAAGAAGATTGGGCCGGTGAATTTCCTGGTTCGAGAACCTGACCCTCCCCACAGTGAAGTGAACTATCATATCAACCAAATGCGTCCTTATGTGCCCAACCGAGAGATAGTATATCCTGAGTTGGACTCTGAATCAGGGTTGGATGAAGACTTGCGAGTGTAAGGTTACGCGAGAAATGGCCAGTAGCCCATTTTTATGGGGAGTCTGTCGCAGATTATCGGGGAGCCTGTCGCAGAATCTTGGAGTTATCCAATATTTCGGTCGTGCACTTTGTTTTATTATAAATTTTGAAAAGCCCTTTAATTATACTGTCTGCATAAGACCTTTAGTAACCGGTCCTTTCTTTCCAGAAGCTTTGGCCTATTTCTCGCTCAACAGGTAGAGTTCGCCAACTGATGTTAACGAACTTTGGTGGGGAGGAGTTGTAGTGACCCATTACTCTGCCAGCCGCGCCGGAGCGCGGAGAATATCAGAGTCTCCCCTGAATCGCGAGACCAAAAGACCGCGCACGCACGTGGATGATGATGCCGCCTATTATGTATTAGATGTATTTTTATTATTTTGTATTATTTTTACTTCTCCTTGTTTTATCTTTGTTTTTAACAAGAACCAAAGCCATTTTCTTTGTTTGTTTTTTACTATGCACTCTTTTTTTTAACCAAGCTGGTAAGAGTTTGCCTCCCTTTTCTTTTTTTATTAAAGCTTTTAGGATTAAAAGAAACTTTTAATAATAGGGGAGTAAGGGTTGTAACGAAGCCACAACTTTAATGAGCCACCTTCTTATCGGCGGAACCTGCCACGCCATCTAGGGGGGAAAACTTGCTAGTTCGTTCCCGAACTACTTACTAGCCCATTCATTCTATCCTTGCTGGGGGTCGGCTATATATAGCTCGGGAATTGAACAGGGTAAGCAGGGGGTCTAGGTTCTAACAGCGGCCGATGTAAACCCGGCGGAAGCTCTGGGTGTGATTTTGGGTTTCCCCTGCGGTAGCAAGGACCCGGATTTACACGGCAGTAAGGTGGGAATAATTAAGGATTTCTTGATTTATAATTGAAGCAGAGTGCATCTTTTTAATTTGTTTGTCATTTTTCAGGCTACGTTCTTTGTTTTACCCAGTTGTGTTTTTGGTATTTTACCTGTGGTTTTGTGTCTAGTTGATACTACAGGCATGTTTTATTTCATGTTTTAATGTTTCCTTTTTGAATCTTAATAAATGTATTTTAATTCGCGAGTTCAATTCCTCTTTTTACTTAACACTTTTTTTTTTTTTTTTGAGACAAATGATTCATAACTTGGCTACCTGTGACAAGTAATTGACCACCTTCTATCAGCCCTTAAGGCTGACACGCACTCCCCTCGGAGTTAAACACGCTTACCATACACTCTTGTTGATTAAAGTCATTTTTCCTTTTCTTACATACATGCTTTCCTTTTATCTTTTTTTCACCCTTCTACACGTCTTCCCCTTTAGGTACAAAAATTGTTCCTGGACGTACTGACCAGGTGGTGGCAGCGCTAATGACCTAATTAGCAAGAGTAATTAATTAGATTAACATTAAAGTCAATCACTACAACCATCTTTCTTTGGTGCCAGCAGGTGGGATGCGAGACGGTCAATTGCTTGTCATTTTGGTCTTATTCAGTTAGAGCCAAGGTATGATAATGAATTAGCAAATGCTAGATCTCTCTGCAGTTATAATATTTTTATAGTTCTTTTTAAGATATGCCGGGTAAGAGGAGTAAGCGCTTAAGGCAAAGTGGAATTGGTGCAGAGGGTAATTTGAATACTTCTGATTCTAGTAACGGAACTGTACCTTTAATTAGTAACCAGAGTTACAGTAACAGTAACGGTAACCAAGTGAATATGGACCTTTCCATGTATGAAGAACTAACGGCTCGTTGCAATGAGCTTGAGCAACGTTGTGCTACACTCGCAGAGCGATACGAGGGTTTATTAAGGGAGACTAGCTCCAATAACACTCCTAATGTTGCACCTGTCACGCCAACAGCTATTGAGTATGTGATACATAGAGAAGATTCGGTGCCAAAGTTTAAAGCGGAAATATCAGCAGCCTATCCATTAAAAAGAAATCAGGAAGTAGAATCCTGGTTACGTGCCATCGAGAATCTTGTTAAGCCTGCAAATGATGAAGCATATATTCGTGCAGCGAGAGCTTCATGTAGAGAGACGGCAGACTTGATCGTAAATTCACCAGTGTTTGATGGTTTAAATAATTGGGAAGATTTTAAAGCTCTGGCAAGGTCAAAGTTCAGGGGGACTTGCTCTAGTACAGAATTTTTTAAACATCTTCACGAGTCTAAATTATATCAAAATCAAGCACCATTAGATTTCTTCGTTTCTGTGGAGGGACTTGTGTATCAAGGGTACAGGGATTACCCAATAGCTGTGGGAGTGCCGGATGAACTAATTAGAAGGGTTTTCTTACAAGGTTTACCCCATTGGTTACGTGAAGCTTTAGTCTTAAAGGAGGACGAGAATTTACCATCACTTGTTGATGCAGCACAACGTGTGTGGAACCTGCGTATTAATGCTTCAGGAGAGGGACCTTCAGTCCTAGGTAATCAGAATTCACGGCCGATGCGCTTACGGCAGGTCGCTGCAGTAGAGAAATACTGCCAGTATCACCAGAGTAATGGGCACGACACGGTAGATTGCAGATTACGCCAAAGAACACTGCAGTGTTTTAATTGTCAGAGGGCTGGTCATTTTGCAAGGCAGTGTCCCTTTCAGCCGCCTCACGGCAGGGCGAGGTCTTCACCAGCACGTGAGGAACTGCACTCGGGAAGACCAAATGAGCAAAGATGGGGAGGGGAAAACCAGGGAACCTCAGGTTCCCAAGGTAACCATGATGGATAGTCAAATTAAACGAGGTCGTCCTATGGTCAGGCTTAGTGTAAATGGAATGATCTGTACTTGTTTTGTTGATACTGGGTCAGAAGAGACCATAATTAAGGAGAGTACATGTAGGAAACTCAATGTATTGTCTGTCACTCCCGTTGAGCGAACTTTTAAGGGGGCTTCAGGTGCTATATTCAGTGGTCTAGGGTTTTTCTATAGAGGACACGGTAAAATGTAACCATCCGGTTGTGGTCTTTAAGGATATCTCATTCCCTGGAGAGGTGTTGCTTGGTGTAGATTTTATTAGAAGTTTTAATTTCCAGTTTGTGGCTAATCTCACTCCTCCCAGGAATTACATGTCCTTTAATGACGTTAAGGTTCCTTTTTGGTTTTCAGACCAGTCTTCCCTAGGTGTAAGGGTTATGAACAACATTAATAAATTTCCCAGAGTGTGTTGTGTGTGTCCCAGTCAGTGATTTGCCAGCCCAAATCAGGCTGCTTTGTAACTACCACAGTGAATAGAGGTTTTAATAACTCCATTGGGTTGGTGCAAGGTAGAACAGCAAGAGTTTTAGTGCCAAGAAGCATCATTTCTGTTAATGAAAATAGTGCAAGTGTTTGGGTCATTAATGATAAACCCCACCCAGTGGCACTGACAAAGGGAATGAAATTGGCCAGTGTTAACATGGTGAACGATGTATATGTAAACTCTAACTCCGTGCATCTTCCAGAAGGGGTGGAACAAAGTGAACCTGTGGCTTTGGAGAACTTTACAGAATTCACAGACGACTTTGACGAGCGTTTTGGCATCGATGATTTTGGCTACTCTAATGATGACTTTGATGTGTTTCCCCCAGTAAGTATGGATGTGTGTGCATTGAAAACTTCTACTGGTGTGGAGGGGATCCTCCCAAAGGAGAACTTGGAACACTTAGGATCTGTGCGAAGGGAAAAATTGCTTACTATCCTAGATCAGTACAGTGACCTCTTTAATGAAGATGCCCCTCTTGGTTGTGTACCCGACATTAATCACAATATTATAACTTCAGGTGAAGGACCCACCCGTACACGACAATGGAGGCTACCTGAGAGTGCACGCAACACGATACGGCGAGAGTGTGAGGCAATGTTGCAGGATGGCATTATTGAGCCATCAACCTCACCATGGTTATCCCCTGTAGTCCTGGTGCGGAAGAAGGATTGGGGCATAAGGTTTTGCATCGACTTCCGCAATCTCAACAAGATCACCCGAGCCAACACTTACCCAATGCCAAGGCTTGATGAGACCATAGACAGGTTAGCAGGGACCCACTGGTTAACTGCCCTAGATGCCAAATCCGCCTACTGGATTGTAGAGGTAAACGAAAGTGACCGCCAAAAGACTGCTTTCTCGGATGGTTGTCGTCTCTACCAGTTCAAGAGGATGCCCTTTGGTCTAGCCACTGCACCTTCCACTTTCCAGAGGGCCATCAACGCCGTATTGCATCCTGTTTTAGGAAGACACACCCTTGCCTTTTTAGACGATGTCGTCGTGGCTTCCGGAAGCTTTGAAGAACACATGGCCCACCTGGATGAAACAATGGGTCTGTTGGCCAAGGCAGGTTTCAGGTTGAACCTGAAGAAATGTAAGTTTGCTGTTAAATCTTTCAAATTCTTGGGTCATCTCATAACTCCCAATGGTGTACTTCCAGATCCCGACAAGGTAAAGGCAATTACTCAAATGACCGCACCTCATAATGTGAAGCAAGTTCGACAGTTTCTGGGAACCACTGGGTTCTTCCGGAAACATGTGAAAGATTACGCTTCTGTAGCTGCTCCCTTAACTGCCTTGCTGAAGAAGCAAGCCAAATTTCATTGGGGTCTGGAACAGCAAACGGCATTTGAAGATTTGAAAGGCAAACTGGCTTCTGATCCCATCCTGAAACAGCCAGACTTCAACCGAACCTTTGAAGTACACTGTGATGCCTCTGGTGTAGCTATTGGCGCTTGTCTCATCCAGCGAGATGACGAAGGTAAACCCCATGCAGTCTCTTACTTTTCCAGAAAGTTGCGTGAGGGGGAGAACAAATTTCCTACCATCGATGTTGAAGCCTTGGCAGTGGTGGAACCTGTGAGAACCTTTGATCCCTACTTGTATGGTAAACACTTTAAGATAATAACCAATCATCGTCCACTTGTGCACGTATTTGCCCAGAGGACCAAATCTCTGAGGATGACTCGCTGGAGCCATGAATTATCTTTTTACAATCACACCCTAACCTATAAACCTGGTGCTTCCCATTATGTGCCTGACCTCTTGAGCAGAAAGATTTCCCCCATTGATGAAATCCTGAACCCACAGACAGTTGCCGCCGCTCAGCAAGAAGACCCTCTTTGGAACGAAGTTCGCGACTATTTGGAAGAACGCCGGATGCCTAGGCAAAGGATCCCGCTGAACCTTGAGGAATTCGAACTAAGAGGTGATCTCCTATACCATCTTAGGGTCCTCCCTGGGAGAGTAATTAGCCAACTAGTGATTCCCCGTACTCTGAGGACTAGAGCTCTGGATGCTGTTCATGCAGATGCAGCTGCTGCCCATCCAGGAATCTTCAGAACCTACTGTCGGCTCAGGGATCACTATTACTTTCCAAAGATGTTGGCAGAGACCAAGAGATATGTCAACTCGTGTCTGACTTGTCAGCGACGGAAGGGCCGAGCAGGAAGAAGGGCTCCATTAGCTTCAATGCCAGAAGTTACTCATCCCATGGAGAGATTATCAGTGGATCTTATAGATTTGCTAGGGCCTACCCACGGCAACCGGTACGTTCTGGCAATTATAGACAATTTCACGAGATATTTGCAGTTGATTCCTCTGCCTAATAAGGAAGCCCAGACAGTTGCTGATGCCTTTATTAAAGATTACGTTACTCTCTTTGGTCCCCCACGCCTATTGGTTGCAGACAATGGAAGAGAATTTCACAATAGATTATTTTCTCAGGTGTGTCAGACCATCCAGACTCAGACACACTACACGACTCGGTATCACCCAGAAGCTAACGGGATGATTGAGAGAAGCAATCAGGTGGTGAAAGATGCTTTGGCGACCTTGGTAGGAGAACATCCTAATGATTGGGACGAGATGCTACCGTTTGTTTGACTTGCCCTCAACAGTGCTGTACACAGGAGCGTGGGTCAACAACCACTTTATCTGATGATTGGCAGAGATGGATATTTCCCACAGGGGGTGACGAACGAGATCGACGGCGATGAGGACACCGCTCGGGTGCTAAAGGAAAGTCTACGAGATGCGAGGATAGCCGCCAAGGAGGCTGCAAGGAAGGCGCAACAGGGATGGGCCCGAGACTACAACCGCAGACTGAGGCAGAGATTTGATCCAGCGGAAGGAGACCTCGTGCTGCTACGGATATTTCGTCATGGTGGTCCAGGAGGAGCACTAGGCCCGAGATGGAGTAAGCCTGCCAGGATTGTGAAGAAGATTGGGCCGGTGAATTTCCTGGTTCGAGAACCTGACCCTCCCCACAGTGAAGTGAACTATCATATCAACCAAATGCGTCCTTATGTGCCCAACCGAGAGATAGTATATCCTGAGTTGGACTCTGAATCAGGGTTGGATGAAGACTTGCGAGTGTAAGGTTACGCGAGAAATGGCCAGTAGCCCATTTTTATGGGGAGTCTGTCGCAGATTATCGGGGAGCCTGTCGCAGAATCTTGGAGTTATCCAATATTTCGGTCGTGCACTTTGTTTTATTATAAATTTTGAAAAGCCCTTTAATTATACTGTCTGCATAAGACCTTTAGTAACCGGTCCTTTCTTTCCAGAAGCTTTGGCCTATTTCTCGCTCAACAGGTAGAGTTCGCCAACTGATGTTAACGAACTTTGGTGGGGAGGAGTTGTAGTGACCCATTACTCTGCCAGCCGCGCCGGAGCGCGGAGAATATCAGAGTCTCCCCTGAATCGCGAGACCAAAAGACCGCGCACGCACGTGGATGATGATGCCGCCTATTATGTATTAGATGTATTTTTATTATTTTGTATTATTTTTACTTCTCCTTGTTTTATCTTTGTTTTTAACAAGAACCAAAGCCATTTTCTTTGTTTGTTTTTACTATGCACTCTTTTTTTTAACCAAGCTGGTAAGAGTTTGCCTCCCTTTTCTTTTTTTATTAAAGCTTTTAGGATTAAAAGAAACTTTTAATAATAGGGAGTAAGGGTTGTAACGAAGCCACAACTTTAATGAGCCACCTTCTTATCGGCGGAACCTGCCACGCCATCTAGGGGGGAAAACTTGCTAGTTCGTTCCCGAGCTACTTACTAGCCCATTCATTCTATCCTTGCTGGGGGTCGGCTATATATAGCTCGGGAATTGAACAGGGTAAGCAGGGGGTCTAGGTTCTAAGAGCGGCCGATGTACACCCGGCGGAAGCTCTGGGTGTGATTTTTGGTTTCCCCTGCGGTCGCAAGGACCCGGATTTACACGGCAGTAAGGTGGGAATAATTAAGGATTTCTTGATTTATAATTGAAGCAGAGTGCATCTTTTTAATTTGTTTGTCATTTTTCAGGCTACGTTCTTTGTTTTACCCAGTTGTGTTTTTGGTATTTTACCTGTGGTTTTGTGTCTAGTTGATACTACAGGCATGTTTTATTTCATGTTTTAATGTGTCCTTTTTGAATCTTAATAAATGTATTTTAATTCGCGAGTTCAATTCCTCTTTTTACTTAACCTTTTTTTTTTTTTTGAGACAAATGATTCATAACTTGGCTACCTGTGACAAGTAATTGACCACCTTCTATCAGCCCTTAAGGCTGACACGCACTCCCCTCGGAGTTAAACACGCTTACCATACACTCTTGTTGATTAAGGTCATTTTTCCTTTTCTTACATACATGCTTTCCTTTTATCTTTTTTTCACCCTTCTACACGTCTTCCCCTTTAGGTACAAAAATTGTTCCTGGACGTACTAACCAGGTGGTGGCAGCGCTAATGACCTAATTAGCAAGAGTAATTAATTAGATTAACATTAAAGTCAATCACTACACATGGAATCTATCCTTCCTGGAACCTCTCCATCCCCACTGAGTTCTAACTCTAACACCCCACACGAATGTGCATCTAACCAACCGCAAGCCTCGGTAGCAATTCAGCCTGCCTCGGGACTCCATACCACATCCACCCGTTGGCCCTCGATCGACAGGTGGATGGTTAACAAATATTACCTGATGTGTCCTAATAAAATCACATCCTAACAGCAACTTCTCTGGCAGATTTCATGAATCAGCCACTAAAAATGAATGCTTTTGTGAGGTTTTCAACCTCCTTCCCCCCCCCCCCACACTATACCCACTACCTATCCCCCCCCCCTTCCTTGCTCCAATCCTTCTATCCCTCTCGTCCCCTTATCCGCACCCTCTTCCTGTCCCCTCGCTTTTTCTCTTCTCTCTCTACTTCCACGGTAGCTTCTTCCTCTTTTTCTTTTCCTTGCTTGTTCTATCTTTTACCACTATCCCTACTCTATCCTGCCTCCATCCTATCCTTATCCTGCCCTGTATCCTGCCGCATTTCCCCCTCGTACCCCTCTTATTCGCACCTTCTTGTTCCTTCGCTTTTTCACTTCCTTCTGCTTCTACGTTAATTTCCCACTTTTCCATTCCTTTTTCCCGTTTACCCTACCTTCTACCTTTAATCCTATCTTCCCCTGCTCCCATCCTATTCCTATCCTACCCAGCATCCTGCCGAAATCCACAGGGCGAGTCGAGCACAGCCGGACCACTTCCCTCTGCCAGCCTCCTTTTTACGCATTTTATATCTGTTCCACGCTGGCTCTTATTTTTACATATGTTTTGCTTGTAATTACATCCTTTTTGTATTCTTTTAAATAAACTTTGAGATCCTTGATTATCCGTACATGGTTTACAAAGATATTGATGATGTGCGGATAACAGATGTCCACATCTGCTGCGACTGCATCTTTTTATTCACGTTTTTTATTATCACAAGTATTTTAAGCTCCGCTTTACTTTTGTATGGTTTCTTTTTACTTATTTATCCTTTTAATTTCTCTTTTACGGCGAGAGTAAGTTACATATTTTAAGATTTTTATTCATGAATCGCAGCAGATCCTTTTACGTCTTGTTTTACCATGATTATAATTCTTTAACGATTTCTTTTAATGTTTAATTGATTTTGTGATTGGTTTTATCTTTTGTATATTTTATTTTATTAAAACCATTCTTATTTATAGTTTTATACAATTCATGTGCTACGCCGACGTCCGCGGGGGTTAATGTAACCCCCACGTTCATGCGAAATAAAGGAAGTGGATACTCTGACTGTGCTTTGACTACCCTTTGGATTTACCTGTCTGGATTTTACACCGTGGATGCCGAAACAAGGTTGTACTGCCCCTTTTACTTGCCCAGGTGTATTTAGGTTGGACGTGCCATTTTACTATTTTACATTCACTGTGAACCATGTGTGCTACTTCGACTTTTACTTTTTACTTTCTCTGAATTTTACTTACTTTAATCTTGTCCTTTTACTGTTTACTCTTATTCATGCTCATACCTTTTACTGTCTTTTACTTGAGCTTTTACTTCCCTCATTTTACCTTTTACTCGTTGTATCTTAGATGTTAGTTCTTGTTATTGTTTTTAAGCCCTTCTGGCGTATTTTTATTCAGTCATAAGCCCCTCTGGCAATTGTCTTTTACTTATTAGTTTGTTTTACTTTGGTGCCTTCTGCACGGTTCTTTTTGTTCATTTTAGATTTTGCATGTTTTTGTGTTGCTTCTTCATATTGGTCACGCTCCTGGTAGGCCTGCATCTCCGGGGATAATTGGCTTGTGAGGTCGTGTGGGTTCTGAGCCTTCAGCCTGGTCCCCTCACCCCCTTTTTCGAGGAACGAACGGGGCCCCATCATTTTCCTTGGCCCCTAAGCCTGAAGCTTCCCGCCTCACGGGTGGCCTCTTTTGGGTTCCTCTCTCATATAACCTTACACTTTACCTTGACTGGCCCAAACTCCAGTGGAATATCAACCTCCCCTCTTTGGCCTATGTCAGTGACACCACCCCATCTGACCTTCAGATCGGAATCTCTTACCTCTAATTTCCTTCCCTGTAGAAAACTACTACAAACTAGTGAACACCCCTGCCGTATCAAACACGACCTTCGTTAGTTCACCCAAAACTACTAAGTCAAACAACAGTAACCCTGTAACAAAAGACTGTACAGTGATAACTCTCCCTTCTCCTAAAGGGGAAACTGCTGCCCTAGCCAGAGCCCCTTCACCTGCACTATGAGAAGCTACACAAGGGAATACATCTAATTGTTCCCCCTTCTCCCCCCGTTTTTTTAATACGGAGGTGGGGAGCCCTGACCCCCCTCTTTCTTCTGCAGACGCAATGGACAGTGTAACTTCATGTGACCTGGCCGCTGGCAGTAAAAACATAACACTTCCTGGCCTCCTGTTCCTCGATCCGGCGATGCCCCCCGAGTACCACTGGCCTGTGGCTCTCCACGCCATCCTTGCAGATCACTCTGAAACTCTGAGCAAGCCTCAACACAGTGACCTAAACGTGAACAATATGCACACTTAACCTGAGCCTGGGGCCGCCGACCGATCTTACCCTCCTTTATCATCCCAATTAGAGCGGTACAATCATTCATGGCGTGGCCCCCAACGTGACAATACAGGCAAGGGGTAGAGCTACCAGCTTTTCGTACATCTCCTCCACCTGTACCCGACTGTGCCCTACCCATAAGTGGCTTTCCTTGGGGGGGCAAAGAGGTTGCCAGACCCATTGTTTGCCTCCCAGCTTTAACATCTCCCTTTGCCGGGCTCTGCTCCTGCATCTTAGGCAAAGTAGCAGCCGCAACTGTACGAGTACCCCCCGGGCCCTTCGCTCTAGCTGCAGCCACCAACTCTGGGTTGTCAGACGCCCATGAGTTATATAACTCCAAGGGCGTGATTGGGGAGACAACATCACGCAGAGTGTGCTTTTGAATGAAGGAAGCAGGCAAATCCTTAGCCAACATTATCCCATATGTCCCCATGATGATAGGCTCTAACTCTTTGTCAAGGCCTACCAGTTCCCAAGCAACCTGATGTATGCGATTGAAAAATGCAGTAACCGGCTCCCCATCCTTTCGCCTCATATCACTGAACATCACTGAGCCGAACCAGAAGGGTGCTCAGACTAGGCCTAGCTGCATGTACCTTAAGAAGCCTTTCCCTTAAGGAGCTCCACACATCCTTTGTGTTTGCAGCCCTCCAGAACTTCCAAGTCCGCAGCGGTTCACCCCGCAGCCGTTCCAAGGCCAAATTTATCCTGCCTGAGTCGTCTCTTTGTTCCCCCGTGGTCAAGTCTTCTAACACTCTTGTTGATTAAGCTCAAATTTTGTGAGGCCTCCTTGTCTATGGTGTCGCAACCCTCGAAGAATGGTAACTTATTTTTGACATCATTAATCGAGTTCAAATTTTGTAAGGCCTCCTTGTCTATGGTGTCGCAACCCTCGAAGAATGGTAACTTAATTTTGACATCATTAATCGAGTTCTTCTTCCGCTGGTCCACCAAAATCATCAAATCATCCCGAGAGACTCCCCCAGCCATAGTTGGTGACTCGGAATTATAATTTGTTTCCGGCAAAACCTTAGTCCCTGAAGTATCCGACTTCTGAGTCACGCCCGAATCTTTTGTCTCCCCAACCCTCTCGACCTTACTAACCCCCGATGAGGATGGTACCGCCTTGTCAGATATCTGCGGGTCACCCGTGGCCTCAGGATCGACAGGTGTCTCGGAATGATCAGCAACCGCTGTATTCTGTTCCTGCCTAGACTCTACAGTCCACTGTCTAATATACCCTGTCGCACATTCGATCTCTGTCCCCGTGCCCTGCAATAGTACACGAACAAGATTCTCCAGAATCTCCGGTAAATCGCTCACCGGCACCAGGCCTTCTTTGTTGACTGTAGCGAGAATATCGTCTATAGCAGCTGGCACTCGCCCCTCCAACAAGGATACCCTTTCCGAAGTAGAGCGAGTTCCAGTAGGAAACAGAAAATGAATTAAATCCTCTGCCGCCCTTCCTAAAACATTCCTCGTCTATGTGCGAAAATTTAACAAACGCCCGAAAAATACAACAACACAAAAACTAAAATAAAACACCGAGGTGCAAACGGCAACACCGCACCGCCCTGGAGGCACTCCCGCGCGACCTCCTCGCCCGTGACGTCACGGAATGCTCCGTCACCGGTCACACCACCGATCCACCTCGGCCGCGCCGCTCCCCTCACCCAGATACCCCGGTACCTCGTCCCCCAAGCCCAAGGTCTCGGTGGGGCCGCTCGCCTAGTGACCGCTGAGGTTGTGCCAACGCGGTCAAAGGTCAGCAGCGCGTAGATGTAAACAACTCTCCGACCACACTCTGTAGCTCAAAGGGGGGGGGGAGAAGGCGGGATATGGTGAGATTTTATATAGCAGCAGGCCCGCAAAACTAAAAAGAACAGGAAAATATACCCTGTAGAAAATAAAAACCACCTTTTACAAATAATAAGATATTACACAAGCAAGAAATCTTTTTTAAAGGAATATGAGAAATTAACACCAAACGGTATATGCAATAAAAATGTACTACGACAACGTCCTGTGGAACCGTAGCTGCAAAAAAAAAAATTGGAGGTTATACATACAACCCTTTAAAGTAACGTGAAACTGGAAAGCAGCACCACCGCCGCCACCACTGTATGTACATATATATGTATGTATATGTATGTACATATATATGTATGTATATGTATGTACATATATATGTATGTATATGTATGTACATATATATGTATGTATATGTATGTACATATATATGTATGTATATGTATGTACATATATATGTATGTATATGTATGTACATATATATGTATGTATATGTATGTACATATATATGTATGTATATGTATGTACATATATATGTATGTATATGTATGTACATATATATGTATGTATATGTATGTACATATATATGTATGTATATGTATGTACATATATATGTATGTATATGTATGTACATATATATGTATGTATATGTATGTACATATATATGTATGTATATGTATGTACATATATATGTATGTACATATATATGTATGTATATGTATGTACATATATATGTATGTATATGTATGTACATATATATGTATGTATATGTATGTACATATATATGTATGTATATGTATGTACATATATATGTATGTATATGTATGTACATATATATGTATGTACATATATATGTATGTACATATATATGTATGTATATGTATGTACATATATATGTATGTATATGTATGTACATATATATGTATGTATATGTATGTACATATATATGTATGTATATGTATGTACATATATATGTATGTATATGTATGTACATATATATGTATGTATATGTATGTACATATATATGTATGTATATGTATGTACATATATATGTATGTATATGTATGTACATATATATGTATGTATATGTATGTACATATATATGTATGTATATGTATGTACATATATATGTGTGTATATGTATGTACATATATATGTGTGTATATGTATGTACATATATATGTGTGTATATGTATGTACATATATATGTGTGTATATGTATGTACATATATATGTGTGTATATGTATGTACATATATATGTATGTATATGTATGTACATATATATGTATGTATATGTATGTACATATATATGTATGTATATGTATGTACATATATATGTATGTATATGTATGTACATATATATGTATGTATATGTATGTACATATATATGTATGTATATGTATGTACATATATATGTATGTATATGTATGTACATATATATGTATGTATATGTATGTACATATATATGTATGTATATGTATGTACATATATATGTATGTATATGTATGTACATATATATGTATGTATATGTATGTACATATATATGTATGTATATGTATGTACATATATATGTATGTATATGTATGTACATATATATGTATGTATATGTATGTACATATATATGTATGTATATGTATGTACATATATATGTATGTATATGTATGTACATATATATGTATGTATATGTATGTACATATATATGTATGTATATGTATGTACATATATATGTATGTATATGTATGTACATATATATGTATGTATATGTATGTACATATATATGTATGTATATGTATGTACATATATATGTATGTATATGTATGTACATATATATGTATGTATATGTATGTACATATATATGTATGTATATGTATGTACATATATATGTATGTATATGTATGTACATATATATGTATGTATATGTATGTACATATATATGTATGTATATGTATGTACATATATATGTATGTAAATGTATGTGTGTCACACACACACACATCATATATATGGACACACATACACACACATACACACAAACACACACACACACACACACACACATATATATATATATATATATATATACACATATATATGTGTGCGTGTGTGTGTGTGCGTACACACATGTATATATATGTATGTATGTGTGTGGATGGACATACACATACACACACACACACATATATATATATATATATATATATATATATATGTATGCATGTGTGTGTATCAATACACAGACACATATATATGTATGTATGAATGTGTGTGTGTATTAGCATACACATATATACTACATATATAACAAATGTTAAAAGTTTCGCCTGCACAACGCCTGGGTTCACTTTTCCGCCTGCCACCCGAGCCCCAGCAGGGGACGCGCGCAATTCTCGGAACGGTTCCTTCTCCAAAGCGCGAGCGCCGCGGCCCAGATGAGTGCCGAATCGTGCGCAGCCGCCTCAGTTGCTGCTCAGGAGGCCGCAGGGACAGGGCCTCTGATTCAGCATCGCCTGGAAGCAGCTGTTTTTTTCCGTGAGTCATATATAAATGAGTGTGTATATAGATAGATAAATACATAGATAGATAGATATGTATATATATGTATATGTATGTATATATGCATTTATATATATGTATATGTATGTATATATGCATATGTATATATATGCATATATATATGTATATGTATGTATATATGCATATATATGTATATGAATGTATATATGCATATATATATGTATATGCATATGTATATATGCATATATATATGTATATGTATGTATATATGCTTATATATATATGTATATGTATGTATATATTCATATATTTATGTATATGTATGTATATATGCATATATATGTATATGTATGTATATATGCATATATATATGTATATGCATATGTATATATGCATATATATATGTATATGTATGTATATATGCATATATATATATGTATATGTATGTATGTATGCATATATATGTATATGTATGTATATATGCATATATATATGTATATGTATGTATATATGCATATATATATGTATATGTTTTACTAATTCCACTGTTGTATCCTAACAATAATGGGTTGCAGTAAACGTGACACATTGCATCACTTCATTTTCTTTAACCTTTCTTTGTCTCTGCTGTGGGAGAAGAGCAGAAACCTCTCTTAGTTATCACAGTTCAGTTCATACGAATTTAACATTTATATTAATTCACTTATCACGCATTACATCCTTCAATTTCCGGGAAAATCAAGAACTGTAACACTGCACTTAACATACCTGCGTGTGGGATGAAAGTAGAAACCTCTCTGAAAAATGGTTGTTAATATCTTCCTACCCCGCCCCCCGCCTAACTAACAAACAATTTACAGATAATGACTATAATTTACTCTATTCAGTTACAACACTAAATGTTGTTATAAGGATGTGCCTTCAAATTATCAATGCGTAAATAAATATTCTGTGAGGTTTTGTAATTCTAAATGGCACAGACTTTACTGTTTTAACCAATCCACTTTTAAGCATATCTATCTATATATAAATATATTATATATATAACTATAATATGTGTATTTGTATGCATCTATAACCACACACACACACAGAGATATATGTATGTGGTTGTGTGTGTGTGTGTGATATATATATATATAAATATATATATATATATATATATATATATATATCATGTGGGTATATATACACATCTCTCTCTACACACACACACACACACACACACATATATATATGTATATATATACATATATATACATTTATGTATATATATATGTATGTATATATTATATACACATATAGATATATAAACAGACAGAGATGCAAATTTCTAAGACAGTACATCCTACTTTTCCAGACAACTAATGAAATTTCTCTTCCCAAGATGGCGCTGTTTGTGCTCCATGCCGTGATGCTCGCAGGCGTCGCGGCCAGTCTGCCGTCCGGCGTTGACGAGAACACAGACCCTCTGACGCTGACGAGGAGCTTGCAGCAGCCGCTCAGTTCGGAGTGCGCGACTGTAACTACCGAGATTGTTATATATATATACACACATACACACACACACACATATATATATATATATATACACACACATACATATATATATGTAAAACTATATGTATATATATGTATATGTATATATATGTATGTATATATATACATATATACAATATATGTATATGCATATATATATACAGATACTTATATATACTGTATATATATATATATATATATATATATATTTATATGTATGTATATATAAATGAATATATACATACATCCATACACTGCATATATAGATATAAACATATATATATATATATACATATACACACACACACACACACACACACACACACACACACACACACACACACACACACACACACACACACACACACACACGCACATAAACAGTGGTGGCGTAATCGATCACTTGTCGACTACATCGATGAAAGCATGGAATTTCCAGTAATCGATTGCCAAACGATTAATCCCAGAATCAATGTTGAACTGAGGACCAGAAATCCAACAGAAATCACAATGACAATACGATTACTTGGTTGTGATGTATGTGTATAGATAAATAGATAGACAGATAGATAGATTCTTAATATCATAAAACTAATATAAAAAGGCACATGGACCGTTAAATATAGATAGACAGATGGCCAAATAGACATACATATTTAGTTCATCGATGACATACTCCTACCAATACGCTTGTCTGTTGCTCTAGAATTTGGCGGAACTGTTACTGCTGCGCCAAGAATTGAAGTTGGCGGAGGCGGTGGAGGTCGGGCGCGAAAGTCTCTCGGGTTTAAACAACATCGGCGCCTATCTCCGCGAAATACGAGATGCATTAACGCAGAAGGATGCGCCGCAGGAGGATGGACGTAAGTTGGGGTGACTTCGGACGGGTTCCAGTGTGTGGCGAGAATACGTACATACATGAACATAAACATATACACACATACGCGCGTGAGTGTGCAAGCGTGCGTGTGTGTCTGTGTGTGTACAATCGCCGACAAAAGTGATGCACCTGCTGCCAGATGTATGAGAAAAATACGAATCGTTAGCTTAAAAGATAGAGCAAGTATTGTTACATAATCACTCCTGTTAAATATTTAGTCACATACACCGACTTCACTAAAAAACGGTGAATTCATCGAGGACAGAGAAGTCGTGCTGTGGCCGATGTCAGATGCTGTTACTTGGCAGCGAATCACATTTATAAACAAAATGACAGGCTTCAGATCTTGTTCTATTTTGTATTGTTCCTATGTTTTATTATTTTGTATATATTATTGTTTCATTTGGTTTTATTGTTTTATATACTTCACCATTGTATATAGTTTATAATTTCCTATATTTCGTCATCTTATATATTATATTGTTATATATATCAAATTCATATGTAAATGCATAAATGTATATTTCTATTTATATGTGTGTGTAAAAAAATACATACGTACATAAGTGCATATGTAAATGCACGTTCCTATTTCTATCCATAAGTGACTGTCCAAACTTCCGCAGCCAAACAGTGCACGGGCGGGTTTCGGCTCGTGGCCGGGAAGTGCATGCTGCTTCTCCTGAACGAGCGAAAGACTTGGGCTGACTCGCGCCTCCACTGTCAGCAGATCGGGGCTGACCTCGCCACATTCCATGACGCGGGGACTTTCGGGGCCATCCTGGACTACGTCAAGGAAATTAGTAAGTGCAGAGTCTCATCTCTTCATCCACTCGGCACGTATGGCAAGAATACATGTCATATTTATTGCATTTACACGTAGATGGCTCTACAAGTGCTTAGCGACCAAGGAGTCGGTTATTAGTCCTACCTATTTCACCTGTTTACCATTTTCCTCGACTTTTGGAAAGGGTCTTTTGCATTATTTCAATTTGATAATCATAACATCAATAACAATAATAACAGTATCGATGTCAAGTGTATTAAAAAGAAAAACACGTTTTCCTGCCAATTCAAGGAATGGGGAAATCAGGATCGGTCATTAGGGCTACTGATAGACGCCTTGCCGGGGGAGCACGTGTGGAGCCATCTGTATGTAACAATATTCACAAGAAACTACAGGGACAGAACATAAATCTGGAGCAGTTGGTTTAAAAAGTATGTGGGGGAAGAAACATTGCGATTTGTGGTATATATATGATGCGGAAATGAACTGGACACCCTAACGAATCGTGGCCTAGAATGCATGTTCCTCTCCTGGTATGTCCAGCATGTACATTAAAATAAAGTATCGATAATATCTCATAACATATATTGTACCAGTTTTCTTTGACTTGCCTCGTTCTCTATGTGCCCAAGTTTCATATCTTCAACCTGCAGCGGTACCATCGCTCAGACGTAAACACATATGGCACCGTGGTTTTCCCTTCCATTTTCTGTTGAGAAAGTTAAGCATCTTTTCACGAATTTCATGAGGAGATACCTTGTACAATTATGTCTATGGCAACGTGTAACTAATAATTTTAGGAGTTATATTGGGGTAAATACTTATCGATAACTTTTCATATTTCGTGTTCAGAGCTTCGTCAGGGGGGCAGGATACGTCCTATGTAAAAAAAAAATTCTTCTTCCACCAGGCGGGCCAGATAAAGGCGTGAATGTGTGGGTAGGCGGCTCAGACGCAGTGGTCGAAGACGTGTGGACGTGGTTAACGGGCGAGTTCATGCCGCGAGGCTCGCCATTTTGGGGAACCAGGAATAAGTAAGTGAAAGCTACATGTAATTTACCGATTCAATAGTTTATGTATCTCACACACATATTGTAAGGTTCACATCTAGCTTAAGGGTAGATGTCATCTGCGAAAGAGCCCGGAACACTCCTGTGAGGCAGGAGAGGCTTAGGGACCAAGTATGAAGGGATAAGGGGGTCCCGTTCACTCCTCGCGAGGAAAGAAAAAAAAACAAACAAACAAACTTGAAGCCAAAATGGGAACGGCCAAACTTCCAGGACCTGCGGAAATAGATGGACTATTGCTTCCGCAGATATTTACCGGGCAGTGCTTGAAATCAGTCCTTTTCATACATAAAATAAGCAGATAGTAGCGGGAAGCGGAGCAGGTAAGAGCAGTAGTAGTTGTAATAGTAGTGGTAGAAGCAAGAGTAGTAGTAATAACAGTAGAAGCAGGAGTAGTAGTAGTAGTAGTGGTAGAAGCAGGAGTAGTAGTAGTAGTGGTGGAAGCAAAATACGAAATAATAATGAAGTAAAAAAGAGGTAAGATCAGATAAAAGCGGCGGGACAGTAAAAGCAGGAATAAAGCAACTCTAAAGCACGATGGCAGGTAAGCAATAGTTAAAACCAGACTAAAACTTAACTGAAATCGTAAAATAGAGACTGAGGAAAAGCAGAAGTAAAAGCAATAGAATAGTAAAAACAGAGGTGATAGAGATAAAACAAAGATAAAGAACATGTAAAAGCAATAAATAAGAGAAAATAATGGGCATTAGTTAAAACACAACTTATTCAAACTTTAATTTAAAAGAGATCATAAAAGTAAAATGAACTTAGCAGTGACTAAAATACGTCCTTGAAGAGACTCAGCAGGTGTCTTCGATACGGTTTTACTTAAAAACGCGTAATATATGTGTAAAAGATACACAAGGCAGTAATTAAAATAATTGAAAGGAAGATCAATAGAAAATGGGCACCGGGATAACTATAGTAGTCCCGCGCAGGGAAAACGTGGCGCCAGACAAGGTTAGATGCGAGTGCAACTGCAGTGTCGCCCTCATCTCTGGATCGTAGACTACACTCCACACTATCAAGGTAATCTAACAGAGAAGCATGCAGTTCTTCTTATCGTTTTAATTAATTTCATCTGATAGCTTTAATTTTTTTTTTTATACTTGTCCACTAGAGCAACCAGTAGTCAAGTCAAGTACACCATCACGCTCATCCTTAGCGTTACAGTGTGTTGATTCTGCATATATAGGAGGCAATGCACCCTCCAGGGGAGCAGTCATACAACTGACAGGACTGTATCATGATCGATAGTTGATATTTGACTCGCCATTTCAGTAACAGTATTTGTTTTTTTTCTGAAACAGTTTCTGTTTTAACTTCAGTATTAAAAGATCAGGGACATTTAAGGCTGCATAAATCCGGCACTCTGATTGGATGGAGACTGAATGAAGCTAGCACGACAGCCAATTCCTTAACCGTTTGCACGCGGGTAAAACCAAGGTGTCATTCACTAGCCTAGTTTTTAACGTCCCCTGATTTTCCTATTCCTCGAATTTGCGGGAAAAATATTTTTTATTTTGTTATTGAAATCAACGGTTATTATTATTCGTGTTGTGGTTATTTACAGTGTAATTAAAATACCAATATCAATAAAGGGTAAAGAAAAAAATCCAGAAAACCAATATAATTTATAATGTGACAGTGTGCTGTTTCTAAAGTCTATTTTGGAAGTATACGACTAACATTTTAATCTGCAGAATACCACGACGTTTCAAATATATCGGAATGAGACAGATCATGACAGTTGTCTCGAGATAGTTTATGGGAACTCCTACCTAACCCGCCAGGCAGAATGGCTGATCTTACACGTAGGTAGAAAATGCGTGTGTTCTTAAT